>NW_021680504.1:457593-517760 GCF_001412515.2 Diachasma alloeum
GGGGGGGGGGGGGATTAGATTCTCGCATAGGTAAATACAACGCCCACCGCTCCGACACCGAAGCATTAAGCAATAGGGAAGATACCCCGCCGGGTTGATGGGGACAAGAGAGAGGTATCGTTCCACTTCGATAGAAACGAATGGACCGAGTCGTTACGCTAAAACTGAATTACTGCACTTTTGTGGTGTGTTACTGCCATGTTTTACGAGACTGCATGAAGGGTTAAGTTGATTCCTTTAGCCCACTTACCGCCCACAGTGAAAGGAAGACCGGTAAATTGAGTGGTGGAGGTACTTCAATGGACGATAACAACGTCGTAAATACATCTTTCCCTCGGCGAATGACAAAAACCCTCGGTTTAATTCAATCAACCGATGATTTGCACGCAGCATTCGAGGAATATCTACCCGTGCCTTTTTTTTCTCTTTCCATCAACGAAATGTATCGCGGCGGGACTGGAGTAAACTCCCTGATTTACGACTTCTCGAAACTCCTCGTTATCTCTCCACCGATAATAGCGGAGTCGTAAATTCTTATCAGTTGGTTCAATTTTCAGTTCTCACAGGACTCAGCCATACGCACAAAGTGATACTGATGATTTCAATTGCGAATAGTCTCTCATAAGTCAAACATACTATCGTCTGGGTGTTATGAAGGGACCGTCGTGAGAAATTATTTACAGCTTCCGAGTGAAGGCATACATATGCAGAAGAACTATAGCAATTCAGTGTACGATGGATTTCCTTGTCCAACTTCTAGCTGTTGTGGGTATGTGCACCTTTTGCCATTTTCGTTCTGCATCCAACCGTGAATACAGTGTTATGGGGGAAGGGGGAGGGAAAGGTGCTTTGTCTTTAGTTTGCTGTGTGTACTCAAACTCTGGGGGCACTATCGTCGGTGGCCATTCTGTCGACAGTTGTTACTATCGTTTTCATTTTACAACGTCTATGACCTGTCTGAGAAATCGTTGGGGTAGAAACTATGGGCTTTTGTCTCATAATGGCACCCTCAACTGGTCTCACACGGCTGTTCAATTGTTCCAAGTGCACGGCGAAGTGGCAACTCATGCTTATCGATCATCGTTCAATCAGTTTTGTGAGAGTATTTTAATTAATGTTCGGGGACGGTTGTGTGGGTGATGGTTGACAATGGAGGTTGGGTTGGGAAACTGGTTTTCAGTTGAGTGGAGGGGGTTCTGAATAAATCAACATTATGTGTATTTGTGGGTTTGGAGCGGGAGGAGTTTTGACGAGCTCAAGCTTCCGGTTGAATAATCTTATATCTTCCATTTGTCTGGAGAATATTTTGGGAACGCTTGGTTATTTCATGACTGTAGAAATACTTGTGTCTGGTATTACTGTTCTCTTTCGCAGGACAGAGGAGAGAATTTTCAGTCATTCTAAGGGTCAAGTTATGGTATTATGAGATGCGGTCTAGATATTCTGAGCGTCTTACGCGAGTATCTCTTGTTTCAAATTTATGATCTTTCATTTGTTTTTCCAAATAGTTAATTTTTTTCTCCACTGGTACCTTGTTATTTCGAAAGAGTCGATTATTTGTTTACTGATATATTTGGTTGCGTTGAAAACAACGATCATGAAGCAGAAGTCGAAGGGAGCCAGGAAAACAAGGGTAAAATAATTTTTGTGATCAACAACACAGATGAAAAGTATTTTTCCTTAGAATAATAATGTTTTTGACATCTCCTATCCTCAAGCCTTTCTGGATAAATTTACAACTTCAATAGTTTGGAACGACATGATTTTCTATTTTTGTAGTCGAATATCACAGCTTTCATTTGAGCCCCATTTCACCCGAAGTTTCCGGACTTTTTGCAATGGTTTTATTATTTAAACTTTGCAGGCTTGAATTTGAATCTCGATACCGAATCGTTAGAAAATATTTTTTAAATCAGAAAAAAAAATTAGAATTTTTACTTTTGGAAGAAGGTTGCCGAAATAATTAAAAAATTACAATTTTTGAAAATTATGAGCATTTTTAATAAACAGTTTATAATAATTCATAAACAATTAATTTGACCAAAAATCGATTTTATCCCTAAAAAAATAAGGTTTCCGAAAGTTTAAACAATGTCAATTATTTATGCCTAAAAACAACGAATGTTTAAAAAAATAATTGTATGCAAAAATATGATTTGAATAGCGCTGATTATTCAGGATGTTTCAAATTTTTTTCACACAATTTAATTGACAAATTCGATGACGGCACCAAACTGTAAAGGATACTTGGATATGTTTCATGTCTTGGATATGCCTTATAGTCTGAGACATCTCGTTGGACATGTTTGATGATCTGAATGCTATTCGCAATCATGCACCATTGAATGAAAAGTTTTCAAATGAATCATTCATCTATCACGAGTTCTCCCATCAGCGTAATTGAGATTTTATTCAGTCCCTCGAAAGTCTCTCACACTAGGCCATTGATCCCAGAAACGATTTCATTCTCCCCTTATAACTTCCAAAATTCACTCCCCCTCTTCCTTCTAATTCCAAAAATGATGTTGCCCTCTCAAGCGTCCTCGCCTCCTCATCAAAACTTGTGTCCCAGTTGATCAAACAGAGCAGAAACTCCAAAGTTGTTTCACACATATAGTCGACAGCCGCAGGATCAAAACTAAGAGCACATCCTAGCTATCCCAGGGTGAAGCGACAGAAGTAAATTAGGCACCTTGAGGCGTGAGGAGAGGCGGCCGTTGTGTGATTTCCCTTCCTCACCGCTAGATCCAACACGCTCGACATGCCGCTGAGAACCGTTCCATTATCCTCCCTCCTCATCCCATTCATCTTGGAGTACTTGATTTATTGCCGAGTGTAATTACGGGTAATTAGTCGTTCCAGGCAATTGGTAATAATAGCCGACATCGGGTTGGTAAGAGGCAAGGAGTGGGGGAAAGGTGCATTGATGCATCTGATCAAAACTTTCTTGCCACCCGGACAATTATAATTACTTGGATTTCAAGGACTTGATTATTAAAATTTTCTCGCAACTTTCAAGATATCATCACTGGTGATTGACCAAACGTGCCATAAGCCAGATGGACAGTTTTATGGAGAAAACTGGAAGATCTGAACATGGCCAAGCGACTTTCCCTCATCTGCCAAGTGCCGGCATTATCCGTGGGTTAACACTGATTCCCCTAACTTCGGAAATATAAAGTTATCATCTTCTGATGGACCCAGTACTGGCCCAACCTTGGTGCCAACGTTTGACCGAGGCTTTCCAACGCCGGATGAACTTCATTACATCAATCCCGGCCTGATGAGACCTTCTACATGCGAGTGTTGACCGAGTGCCGGTAATTGAAGTTTCGCCGGGGTTGAGCCAACACTGAAAAAGCTTTACAATGCATATGCAATTTTGGAACACGAAATTGTGAACTCAGAAGTGTAGTTGTTTAATTTTAGAACACGAAATTGTCAACTCAGAAGTTTAGTTGGGTCGATGCAACACATCGATTTCCCAACCTTGGCATAACGTCGACTGAATACTGGCCACCTGCGCCTCAGATAGACAACTCTTGATGCTTCTATTCAATCTTCTCCAGAATTGAGCTGACTTAGCAGGTGAATTTGTTTCAGATTCGTCGTTTTTTCATTGATCCAGTACTGGCCCAACCTTGGTGCCAACGTTTGACCGAGGCTTCCCAAAGCCGGACGAACTGCATCAGATCAGTTCCGGCCTGATGAAACCCTCATCATACGAGTGTTGACACAGTGCTGGTAATTGAACTTCCGCCAACATTGAGCCAACGTTGAGACAACTTTACAACTCATATGCAATTTTGAAATTCTAATTCATCAAGAATTTGATGCTTCTATCTAACTTTGACAGTGAAACGTTAGGTTTCATTCTTTTCTAATTGATCCAGTACTGGCCCAGCCTTGGCGCCACCATAGAACCGAAGCTCCCCTTCGCTGGATGAAAAGCAGACCAATCTCAGGCAGATAAAATTCGTCATCATGTAAGGGTTGATGCAGTATTAGTATTTAAGCTTTCCGCAGGATTTAGTCGACACTAAACAAGCCTCAGAATCCAAACGCAATCGACTATTGCGTCTAGCTCTTTATCGATTCAAGAATGTGGGTCGAACTCGTAATTAAGGGGTGAAATCCAGACTGGCACGCGCAATCTGAACGTACGCGAGCGATAAAGAATTCCTTGAACGGTGTATTATGCCTCCGTAAATTTTCTCTCTCTCTCTCTCTCTCTCAACACCTCTCGCACAATCCTTCAGTTATCACAGGCCTCTTCACCCTTCTCCTTTCTCACCTGCAATATTCAATGGCGTTTGCATGCATACAACTGTTCTGCTCTGTATTGCTGCTCGATTACACTCTTGGCACGCAATCGAGCACAAAATGCTTTTAAACTACCTACGCACTAGCCTTCTTCAAAAAGAGCTTGAACGTGTGTACATACGCTTCTGTGTATACAGCCTCTGCAATTTCCCATCCAACTAGTAATGTCCATCGAAAACATATCTTTTAGAGTGTATGCATCTATCTTCGATATTTACGCTCGTGGTTTGCAGACGTGAAAATTACTGAAGCATACGTGCATCAAATTGACAGTGAAATGGTGGGTGGAATTTGGAGTGAAGAAATCGCGTGCATTTCTGTGATTTACTGGCTGTTGCTATTTTTATTGCTGCACTTTAGAAATTTTTGGCGGCAATTTCTGTTATCTCTTTTGAAAATTTTTATCAAGTGACATTTTTAGTGGAATTTCAGAGAATTTCGTCATCGAAAATTTATAATTTGATGAAAAAAACAATGGAAACTGCCATTTCAGTGCAATTATTTCATTAATTTTTTTTAAAATTGAATATTCCATGAAAATTAATAGAAATTCAGATAGATATAGCTTTGAATTTTGAATTAATTTAAAATTCATCGTAATTTCGCACTGAAATTGTTGAAAAAAAAACGTCTTGTTGACGTTTTCTGGATTGTTACACTTGAAAAATATTGTCCAATGACAGTTCTACTGAAATTGCGTGGAATTCCGTAATTGAAAATTCAAAAAGTGCTGTAAAACTTATTGAAACTTGTAATTTTCAATTCAATTATTTCACGACAATTGATAGGAATCAAGAAAATTTGGCTAAATACACTCTTAAATTTTGAATTAATAGAAAATTTCGCTTAATTCATCGAATATTCATATTTTTATCGAAAATCCTGCAAAAATTCTGGAACTATTCTCTCTCCACTGATCCATTCACCTTACAATGCGCAGAACAGATCAAACCCATTAGATTATCGACTGAATGTCACCAGGAATTGCAGCAAGTGGAGAAATAGATTTCTAATCCAGTAATGTTCGCGGATATCCCATCAATAATTCACCCACAACAACTCCGTTATTTATTCCCAAATCACTCTCCGCGGAAAGTTCACTGTTCCCCCACCTAGATTCAGAAATTACCACTTTTATCTCCTCGCAATACCCCGAATATATTCATAGAAAAGGTCCTCCAATGTTACTTTCCAGACCCATTTATCTCAAACCCAGTAGCATCTGCAGTATCAAGTGCCATTACAATTGAGACCGTCCTCCCAGAAATATTTCATGACCAAGTTAAAATGTTTACCTTGCATTTCGTGAATCGAGTGGCACGCTACTCGAGAAATTCAGCAAATTATTTTCCCTCTCTCGTGAAAATCTGAGTGTCGTTAGTAAACGAATTACCTTTGAATAAAGAAGCTTCTCCCGTGAATAAACCGTCCAAAGTATTCTTCATTATTCCACGTAATGAGGCAACGAGAGACTACAAATGTGGGAAAATGAGACAGTGGTAAATTTTTATATTGTCCGATGGCCCGTGATCGATAGTTGAAGCTGGTGGGTAGCAGACGGGAGAGAATCGCTGGCTCACGGTCGATCTTTGACCTCAGCCTCTCCCCCACCCCTCCAACATCTTCATTTTTTCCTCGCAATAATGCATTATTTAACTGTTTACCCTTCAGATTTTTTCGCCATCCTCAAAGTATCCAATTAGGTAAAATGTAAATGTGGAGTTGAATAATTCTTCTTATTCGAATCGATTGATGCATCGGCTTGGCCAAGGTTTTGCGTCAGACAACTCGACATCATATCCCTCTCCATCCACTTCCTTTCTGCATGTTAAATGCACATTGCTGACGTTCCATCGGGGAGAATTGCAAACAGTGCGTATGCTACACTCATACATTAACATCGAGTCTAGGGGATTCGGCATTACTCGACGGCAGGAGTACATCATAACATCGAGTTATGAGATTTATCTTGTTTAACAGAGTGCGGATAGTTACTGCTCAGTTACTTCCGCGGATCACTCTTCTACGCTCGAATTATTTTCCATAACGAGAATCGCATTTGTGCAATTTCTCCGTTACTTTACCAATGATATTTATGCTCTGATGAACCGCATCGCTTCACCAACTTTCTCGTCGCAGATTGAATACTGTTTATTCATCTGTACATTGGGTAATTTATTTTCTACTTTATTCGGATATTGATGAGTCACTCCCTCTGGGTGTTTGTGTTTTCCCTCTTTTAGTGGGAGAATGGGAGTTGCGGGGTGCTACACTCGGTGAAGCTGGTGTTTTTGGGATCTGTGAGCACCTGCTGGCGTAGCTGGCAGTTCGGCGAAGATTTTCAGGGGGAAATACCGTGGGGTAGTTACTTAGAGTTGGCCAAGTGGAAACTCGTATCCGAAACCGGTACTCTTCCAACCCTCACTTTGGGTCGACTAATGCCACTCTCTCGCCTTTCAAGTGAAATCGATACATCACTTGCACGCGATTTCCGGGAATTATTAATGAACATCCGGAATCGATTACTATTTCAGGGGCTTATTCGGGGGGACACTTGGAGTTGATTGTATAGTAGGGTGATAAGGAGGACATCAGTCGTATTAACTGAATATTCACCTCAATAATTGTGACAGAAATGTGTCTGAAGAATTTCATTTTTGGTCGTGAAGGAAGAGGGATGATTTTAGTCTTTTACTTCTGTTATTTAATTTGCTTGGGAGAATCCCTTCACAGGGATTATTTTTTAATTCGTTCCCAAGTGTTGCTGAGACAGCTATAAATTGTGGAATATCCTGATGAAATTTTAGCAGGTGTAAACATGAATCTTTCAGAATAGCGAGAACTGAATACTAATTGAGGTAAACTTTAAGTTGATAATGCATCATACATGGGTGATGAGGAAGTCACTTGTATTAACTGAATATTCATTTCAATAATTGTGACAGAAATGTGTCTGAAGAATTTTATTTTTGGTCGTGAAGGAAGGGGGATGATTTTTATCTTCTACTTCAGAAATTAAAGTTGATTGTGAGGTAATTCCCATGTGACCTTCTCCCCAATTACGTGCACTCTTCACAGGGATTATTTTTTAATTCGTTCACAAGTGTAGCTGAGACAGCTACAAATTGAATGTGTAAACATGAATTTTCGAGAACAGCCGGAATCCATTACTAATTCAGAATGTTATTCTGGGTAAACTTGAAGTTGATAACACATCTAGGTAATGAGGAAGTCACTCGTGTTAACTGACTATTCATCTCAATAATTGCGACAGAAATGTTTCTCAAAAATGTTATTTTAAGGATGTCCAAATACTTTGGCTATTTTGTCTCCAGTGTAATGCTTTTCTACTTTTGTAGTCGGACATCAGAGCTTTCATTTGAGCTCCATTTGACTCCATTTTGCAATGATTTTATTCTTTAAACTTCGTAGGTCTCAATTTGAATTTCGATATCGAAACGTTAGAAAATATTTTAAACATCTCAAGATAAATTAGAGAGTTTACTTTTGGAGAAAGGTTGATGCAATAATATGAAACTTGCAACTTTTGACAATTACGAGCATTTTCTATAAATAATTTCTAAACAATCAATTTTTTACCATAAAAATCATTTGTGATCAAGGTGATGAGGAAGTCACTCGAATTAACTGAATATTTCATTTTAATAATTGTGACGGAAATGTTTCTGAAGGGGGATGATTTTGGTCTTTTACTTCTGAAATTTAATTTACTTGGGAGGTTATTCCCATGCGGCCTTCGCCCCAATTACGTGCACTCTTCGTCGGGATTATTTTTTAATTCATTCTCAATCCCAACTGAGTCTGCTATAAATTGTGCGATTTTCTGATGAAATTGTAGCAGGTGTCAACATGAATTTTCCAAAGCCCTGGGGGATTCATCCTTGAACCTCCTCTAGACGATGTCGATTAAGCTGGATGATGCTTGAAAGGTGGCAAAAGAACATGTACTCTGAAGTAGTCCATTCCCAGGGACAGAGCGGAGTTTGAAAGTTCCCGAGTGATCCGTCTTACTTCTTTTTGCTTTTCCACCAGAATTTCTCTCCTCTTCCTCGCCCTCCCGCTCCGGTTGGTGGTGCAACGGAAGTCGAAACGCTCGCTCAAGATAAAAGGAGCGCGACGGGCCGCTTGGTCCAGCACTGAAATCCACCACCCACTCAGTGAATAGCAGGCGTTTTACACGATTCACTCCTATTTCTCTCTTTGAGGTCGAGGAGATAAGGTTTCGGGTGAGTGGAGAGAGAAGTGATGGTTTGGGCTAGGTATTACTTGGAAAACGTGAAATGTCGGCACTTTACCTTATGTATCGACTTTCACGAGTCTTTTTTTGGAACAAGTGAGTTCAATTATTTGAGAGCGATTCAGTGGTGAGAGTTTTTGGTCGAAATTTTTTTTACATTTCTTGAACAATTTTATTGAGGGATATTTCCACTGACATTTCAAGGAATTTTGTAATTAACAATTCACCATTTGCCAAAAAAAATAATGGAAAATGTGAGTTTCCTTTCAATTGTCCCGTTAAAATCAGTAATTATAAGGAGAAGATCACAATATTTTTGTTTTTCATTTTTGATTAATAAAGAATTTGGAATTATTCTGAATTACTGGGGGCGTTTTGAATTTCATCATTTTCTCCTCTTTTGAATTCAGCGTAATGTCACTGTCCTGAAAATTACTACACCGTTAGAAGAAAACTGAAATATCATGAACACTTGAATAGTAATTTTCAGGCGAGCGACATTGAGTTCGATTTAGGGAAAAAATAAAATCTCTAATTTCCCTGAAATTTCAAACTCTTGAGCAGTTGCAAAACAAAAATTCCCCAACTTACTCACATTTTCAATTAATTGTAGAATATATTCACTTGAATTTTCTGAACTGAAATTTAATTTTCGTTTTGAAATTCCGTGAAGTTTTACTGCAACTGTCACTTGACAAAAATTTCCAACAAGTGAAAAAATCATCCGTTTTCCAATATCAGTGATAAACGAAATTAAATCAATTGAGACGCGAGCATAAAAAAATCAGGAGAACAGGAACATTTTGATCAGACGCATTTTCGATGAAGCGCTTTCACATCATCGTCTATAGCGCACGTGCAGATGCGACTCAGCCGCCTGATCCACTCTTGATTGAATCTCATATCCGTCCTAATCACTCCCCAGTCCGCTTGATCCCTCCCCCGCATAAATCAAAACATGAATTAAGCATGATCCTCCATCTGTCGCTGCCGCGATTCACCATTCCCCGAAAACCCACAAATATTGATACACCGCAGTATCAGAATTTCGCAGCTCACCCAGTCCCATTATCCCCGCACATCGCACCGTAAATTTCGTGACCGACGTGACTATTCCACCGATACCCACCGCGCATAAGGTCAAAAACGGTTTCACCGCACCTTCAAACCCGTTCTAAAACAGCATCAGGTACCCATCCGACTAATTACCAACAATTCCTCGTGACTGACAGTTGCCGAGAGCACTAGCAACTGAAGCTCAAAGAACGATTTGAGGTAGAACACATTTTGAGGGAAATTTGCAGAAATCAGAAAAATTCATGTGAATATATTTTTGTCTTTATTATTCAAAAAAAATAGTTCTTTTTCCTAGAGTCCTTTGTTCTGTATGTTTCAATAGTAACCTCTACTCACAATATACTTTCACAAAAAAGTGGAATCTCATGGAAATTTTAAATCCCAATTCAATTTTAAATTTCGCAGCTCACCCAGTCCCATTATTCCCGCACATCTCCCCGTAAATTTCGTGACCGACGTGACTATTCCACCGATACCCACGGCGCGTAGGTCAAAAACGGTTCCACCGCAGCTTCAAGCCCGTTGTAAAACAGCATCAGGTACCCATCCGACTAATTACCAACAATTCCCCATGACTGACAGTTACCAAGAGCACTAGCAACTGAAGTTGAAATCCCGGTTTGAGGTAAAACACAAGTCGTTGAATTTACTGTACAACTGTCTACCCATTATTTCTCTTTTCCTCAAAACTCAAATCATTCTCCTGTCGAGACGTCAGCACCTCCAGTACAAATCCGCCTCGGAGTTTCGACCAACTCAAACACCAGTTTCAGCATTAGCTTGAAAACTCTCCACCGGAAGTTTTTGATTTTTCTTGCTTCACCTCCTTCAACTCTCGGCAAGCGATCGATCATCATATTCTGCTTCCAAGTTTACTTTTCCATCTAATTAACTCCACGGCCATCAGATGTATCGATCTCACCGGGTATCTCACTGTTACACAGGGCCTCATTGCGCCTGTCCATTGATACGCAAAACCGGCTGACAGGCATTGGCAGACACCAGGTGCAATCAGTGGTGGCTTTAAGCGCACTACACATTAGACACCTTTAACGCGTATGCGCAAGTCACGTATTACGAAGATAGATGATGCGGAATGCCGGGGCCCTCCCTTGATGCTCCACATCATCACCCGAGGACTCTCGCTATCTCCACCCGCTGTTGGCATCCTTATTGCACTCAGAGCCCTCAGCCACCAGACAACGGTGCACATGCCCATTCCCTTTCATCTCGTTTTCCCAACTCTTCAACTGCAAGGTGAATACAAATATTACCCTCGGCTGCGAACATTTTTAAACACCGCAAACGTTAATACAACGCCGTGTGGCGGCTCGTAAGATCATTCAAACGTAATCATTCCTCCCCTGCTCGCTGATCGTTCTGACCTTCGCACTCGTTCCGACTTTTCTGTCTTTATTATTCAAAAAAATGTGCTCTTTTTTCTCGAGTCCTTTGTTCTGGATGCTTCAATAGTAATCTCTACTCAAAATGTACCTTTTCAAGAAAAGTGGAATCTCATGGAAATTTTAAATTTCATTTCTATGAAGATCAAAATGGAAACCACAAAAATGTGAATTTTAGTTCAATTATTTCATAAGTATTTAGAGAAGTCAAGAAAATTCAGGTGAATATATACTTCAATTTTCATTTAATCGGAAATTCTGCGTGATTTGATGCTGAATATTCGAGTTAAAAAAAATTATTTTTAAATCTAAATTCAATATTTTTTTCCCTTAAATCAAACTCAATGTCCCTCTCCTGAACTATTCAACTACCTGTGAACTTTCAAATTTTTTCTAACCGTTTCCACTGAAATTTCTGCAGCACTTCTTGGAAATTCTATCACATTATTGTTCTACTGAAATTCCAAGAAATTTCGTCATTGGAAATTCAAATTTTTTTGACGTAATCAATGGAAACTATGAATTTCAGTTCAATCATTTTATAAAAATTTATAGAAAAATTCTTGAATATATTCTGGAATTTTCAATTTGTCGAAAATTCTGCGTAATTTGTTGCTAAATATGCATGTTAAGAAAAAATTATGATCAAATCGAAATTTCACGTTTTTTCTCTCCGTCAAATCAAACTCAATTCACCATTATACATTAATTTCAATAATGCTAACAGAAATAACGCGAATCAATAATCTAAAATGAAAAAAAATGGGAGCATTAGAATGATCCGGACATTTCCCCTCACATATTGAACGAGTCGATTTGCGTATCGTATCATCTCAAGTGAGCAATCCCCCGTACCCAGTTGCACTCAGCCCCGGCCATCTAATGTATCTTCATGTCCCTCCTGAGCAGGACCCTCAGCGATCACACTCGGGCGATATGTCACCACGGGCGACGCAAGACGACTCACCTTAACATCGACACGCCAGGCCGAGAGGATGTTCATCTTCCTCCCGACATTCCCATCCAATACTAATCCCCTCGGTATCCATTAACAGTTTTACAAAAATATTAATCTATCACCCATGATTCCACCGGCCAACGCTTGCAAAAATCCCACGCACGAGGCGGGTTAATCCAGCCAAAGCAATTCAATTTCTTCATTCCTTTCTCAATGATAACATTTATATGTAGGAAGTATTAAAAGTAACACTGTTAGAAAAAAGTCGGAATCGACTTTCACTTGGCGAATAAATTCAATTTTGGCGACAGTCGACTTTTCCCCTTCTGCGTGTGACACGCCAAACCCCGGAATTCCCTGCGTGTGACCCGCCAAACCCCGAAATTCCCTGTGTGTGACAGGCACGGTCCAAATAGCCACGGCCTTAAGTAAATCTGAAAGTCAATTGCACAATGAATGACCTAGTCTCGATATTGTAAAAACGCGGTTCTCGGTTAAATCATAATTTACACATGCAGCTACTTTTTTACATCCTAAGCCAATTAATATTCTGTATTATCCCCGGGCCAATTAATCATTTCAAATAAGTTAACATTAATACATTATCAATAATTGATGAAACTCAAACTCTCCATTACATTATTGATTTTCATCTCTCAATGAAGATTAACAAACAGTTATTTGTCTAATTTTATCAGAAAAAAATTTTAAACTAATGATTACTCCCAATCTCTACAAGAACGTCCCATTTTTCTCTTGCCGCTGACGCAAGACGACTCAACACCGACGCGCTACACCAAGGGGATGTTCATCTTCCCCACGACAATCCCATCCGATAATAATCCCCCGGGTATCCATTAACACTTTCACAAAAATATTAATCTATCACCCATGACTCCACCGGCTAACGCTCGCAAAAATCCCACGCACGAGGCGGGTTAATCCAGCCCGTGCAATCCTGCTTCTTCATCCCTGTGAACAAAAAAATATTACACCTAAATTGATATAATACGAAACGTGTCTGCTGGATACGGATACCTAATGTACCATAAATCCTCAATTTCTAATCCTCTTCCTCGTCTAGCACAATAAAAAGGCTAAATTATCATGATAATTGTCCATGGTGTGAGCCAGGTATAAAGAAATCGATTATGCAATTCTCACCGAGTGCAGAATCGAGTGATCGACGAGTGGGAAGAGGGAGAGAAAACCCGTAGGTACACGAGAACCCGTGAGTTACGGTAGTCGCATTCCAACGCGTATCTAATAATGTTCAGTGAAAGTTTCCTCTCATGCATGGTCGAGCGTGTTTCCACGCGCATATACGGATCGTCGCGTTCACACTTCAGCCATCTAAGCCACCCACACAAATGGTTCTTATTGTTAGGGGAAAGATATACATGCGGGAAGGGAGGGGGTGGGAGGGGACATGGGGTACATGGACAGCGTCATATAATGGGAGAACACACATGCACGTATGGAAGACGTGACTGCCACACGCTTGTGCTTTACGCTGCACTTGTCAGCTGAACGTGGCTACGAGGTGACGGCCATCGCACATTGTTACTTTACCAGGTTGATTATCTCGGTTCTTTCGCGCAGTGTGGTGGTACTCGGGGGAATTGGGCAATTGGGGAGGTTGGAGGAATTTGCGGGCTCTCTTCAAGCGAGTTAACGATACTCTTGAGGTGCGAATAATTTCGTTCGAGTTACACTGTTGGATATTTTTCGAAATTTCATGGAAGATATTCGGGTAAAGATTATGAGGGGGATATTGAATCGGATTGAGGAAAAAAATGGCTATGAAATTTCAAGGTATAAGTGGAATTCACGGAAATTTACGCGTTTTCGGTGGGAGTGAGATGGAAATTCAGGAACAAAATGCCATCAATTTTTAATTTTTCCCTGAATTTTCTGAATCAAAACATGAATGTTCCGTACCAAAATACGCTAAACTTACACTTAATTAAAAATTAAAAAATTGATTTACCTGAATTTTCCAGATTTATATGAGTTTCCATGGAATAATTGACCTGAATTTCACAGTTTCTATTTATTCTTCATCGACTTGTGAGTGTGCAGTGCTACAACATGCCTCGAAATTTCAGTGGAATCGTCTATTGATAAAAATTTCCAAAAAGTGTGTCGGAAATTTCAACCAAAAATTTCTAATAGTGAATAAAAAGCAATTATCATTATATTTTCATTCTGCCACAAGATATTTTGCTCATATCTTCGGGACATTTGTTATTATTCATTTGTCTCTGTCTGGGGAATAGTCATCTTTGGTTGGCAGATGTGAATGACGGTATGAATGAGGGATGACAACTGATGATGATCTTGGAGAGGACGGTTTGGGTTGCATGCAGTGATGGAGTGACAGTCTTTCATATCGGAGCCTTCAACTGACGGGATTAATCAACTGTTGATCAATTGTACTGCTCATATTATCCTTGTTCATACTGTTTATCGACCATGCTTAATTATTTTGATTGACAACTTTTGAACAGTCATTTAATGGTGGATCAGCTCAACTTCTGTTGATGTTGATTTTTGGGATTGAGAGTGAAAGGAAGATTGTTGAACCCTAAAAGTGACTTTACACAATGTCTGGACTGAATTGGAATATTTACCTGTCTGGGAAGAACTGTTGCGTCATCACAATTTCAATTTCAATGAAGAATGAAGTTTAGGTGGAAGAAGTGGAAAAATTCACCTGCATCAATGATATTTTTCATATCATCCTGCATTATTCTGTTTATCAACCATACGTGATGCCTTTGATTGACAATTTCTAAACAATATTTCAATGGGGAATTATTTCAACTTCTGTTGATGTTGATTTTTCGAATTGAGAGTGAAAGGAAGATTGTTGAACCCTAAAAGTGACTTTATACAATGTCTGGACTGAATTGGAATCTTTACCTGTCCGGGAAGAACTGTTGCGTCATCACAATTTCCATTTCAATGAAGAATGAAGTTTAGGTGGAAGAAGTGGAAAAATTCACCTGCATCAATGATATTTTTCATATCATCCTGCATTATTCTGTTTATCAACCATACGTGATGCTTTTGATTGAAAATTTCTAAACAATATTTCAATGGAGAATTATTTCAACTTCTGTTGATGTTGACTTTTGGAATTGAGAGTGAAAGGAAGATTGTTGAACCCTAAAAGTGTGTTTATACAATGTCTGGATTGAGTTGGAATACTAAAACGTCTGGGGAAAACTGTTGCGTCATTATAATTTCGATTTCAATAAAGAATGAAGTTCAGTTAGAAGAAGTGGAAAAATGCATCTGCATGGATGATATTGTTTATATCATCCGCCATTATTCTGTTTATCAACCGTACACGATACTTTTGATTGACAATTTCTAAACACTCTTTCAATGGTGGATCATTTCAACTCTTGTTGATGTTGATTTTTGGGATTGAGAGTGAAAGGAAGATTGTTGAACCCTAAAAGTGACTTTACACAATGTCTGGACTGAATTGGAATCTTTACCTGTCTGGGAAGAACTGTTGCGTCATCACAATTTCAATTTCAATGTAGAATGAACTGTTCAGTTAGATGGACTGGAAAAAATTCACCTACATCAATGATTTCGGTTATATCATCCTCGATAATGCAGTTTATATTTTAATTGACAATTTCTAAATAATCTTTCAATGGGCGAATCATTTCAGCTTCTGTTGAGATTGATTTTTGGGATTGAGAGTGAAAATAAGATTGTCGAACCCTAAAGATATGCTTCTACAATGTTTGGATTGAGTTGGAATACTTAAACGTCTGGGGAAAACTGTTGCGCCATCACAATTTCCATTTCAATGAAGAACGAATTGTTTAGTTAGAAGGAGAGGAAAAATTCA
Organism: Diachasma alloeum; assembly: GCF_001412515.2. Taxonomy (NCBI): domain Eukaryota; kingdom Metazoa; phylum Arthropoda; class Insecta; order Hymenoptera; family Braconidae; genus Diachasma; species Diachasma alloeum. The sequence continues at coordinate 473,487 of NW_021680504.1, forward strand.
CCCGCAGCAATGATATTGGTTATATCATCCTCCATTATGCTATTTATCGACAATACATAATCCTTTTGATTGACAACTTTCGAACAATCTTTCAATCGTCGATCATTTTTACTGCTGTTGATGTTGATTTTTTGGATTGAGAGTGAAAGGAAGATTTAAAAGAGTGTTTACAGAATCTCTGAATTGAGTTGGAATACTTACATAATTTCTATTTCAACGAAGATTGAATTATTCAGTCAGAAGGAGTTGAAAAATTCGCCTGCATCAATTATACTGTTCATCAACAACTCCTGAGTCTTTTCATTGGAAACTTTCAAACAGTTTTTCAATCGTTAATCATTCTAACATCTGTTGCTGTTTTCGATGAGAAATGAAAGAAAGATAGTTGAATCCTTAAATTCTATTGATACAATCTCTGGATTGAGTCGAAATCCTTAAACGCCTAGAGAGCTATTGCGTCATCACAATTTCGATTCCAACGAAGAATGAACTATTCAGTCAGAAGGAGTTGAAAAATTCGTCTGTATGTCCGGAATGAATTCGTCAATTCCCATCTTCACTCAAAAAATATTTTGTTCAACCCAGAGAGACCGAACTGGTACACACGACTGAAATTAATTTGAATTCGTTCTCCATTCATCGTCATTTCACTCCTTTCATTTTTATTTCTCGAACCGGACGGGAGACTCCAGCCAACGTGAATTTCCGCTATTGTTTCCGAGTATAATTTTAACAAGGGCGAACAGTAGGTTCCACTGCCCAGTTGACTGATTTTTTTTTGTTCCCCGGGTACCGTTCGCATGTGAATCGCCGAGGACGACAAAGCGCGACACAAGTGGAGCGATAGTAATGATTTGAATCAGTAGCGAACAATATTGCTGGGTGGAAAATGTAGCGAACAGTGTGTACACTGGGTGAAACTCTCCTGCTACTATTGTCACCGATGTTTTCGATGGTCACGATCCAATTGCCGGGTGATTTGGATTCGCTTCTTCATTACAACCACTAGTTTTGTTATATTTGTCTCTATGTGGAGCACCGGTTCAAATTTACAGGGCACTCTTAAAAATTTTTGGCGTTAATTTTCTGTAAACTTTTTGGAAATTTCTATCATAGTATAGTTTCACTCAAATTTCTAGAATTTTCGCCATTGATAAATTAAAATGTTGTGGAAAAAGCAATGAAAGCTGTAAATTACAGTTGAATTATTGAATGAAAATGAATAGAAATCAGAAAAGTTTAGGAAAATATACTCATTGAAACGTTTATTCAAACTTGAAGTTCAATTTTATTTGTATTTTTATTCACCTGGGATAAATGGGTTTTCTAACAAAAAAAATGCATTCTCGATTCTTATAAAAACGTTATTAGTGTGAAATGGAATCATGTAATTATTTTTTATTTGAATTCCATAAATTGTTCACTTGTTCTGGAATAAATGAATTATTCGTTTCATGTAATTCAAATTTTTGCATTGAAATGAGTGCATGCATTGATTAATTTCCAATGGAAATATTGTTGAAATGAATACAGAAATCGTAGATTAAGAGTTTTATTCAGTTTAAACGCATGATTTAAGTTCGAATTAAGCTATCACAAAAAAAAAAATTTAATTGTCTGGAACATGTCACTGGTTTCTACGAATCTATCAGTAAAATTTGGTGATGGATTTCTAAAAATTAGAAGTGTCCCTAAAAATCAGTGACATTTTTTTGGAATTAGTGATAATGTCATGAAAAATTAGTGACAAAATAACTGAATTCCATAATTTTTTAATTTCATATTCTCGAATTCCTAAATTTTCAGTGGATTGAAAATTAGGGAAATTATTGCTTTTCATCATCATGTGAACTCGAAAATTGCAATTCCATTGAACCCTCCAGAATTCAACTGATTTTTCAATAACAAAATACATGAAAATTTCATGTGAATCAGTGATAAAAATTTCAAGATTTTTTACTTTGAAATTTCAGAAGTAATGTTCTAACAGATTGTAGATTCCTAACAATTATATAGGGACGGATCACTAAAAATCAGTGACATGTCCCTGAAAATCAAAGCTTTTCTTCTGTGATCGTTATCCATGCATAATTATAAATATTCAACTTTCATCGCATTGCAGCCCTCAGATCTCCACATAATCAATCCAACATCCGATATGACTCATCAAAAAATCCTCATTACACTCAAATCGACACCTCATTCTGGCTCTGTTCACCTCATCTAAATCTCCACTCGGTTAATATATATAAATCAAAACGAGAAAAGATTAATGCCTCCACATATCAATTACTCCAGCAGCGTGCATTCTTCGATCCAACACATTCCGAGTGTCGCCAAATGCCACGAAACAGCTCGAAGAATAAACCGGTTCTCCTCTCTCACTAATGATATTCAAACGTGATTTGGTAATCGCATTAATTTAGGATCGAGCCGTTCGATAGCCTCTTATTAATTGAAGCCTCCGCTCGGTCTATCGAAAAATCGCTCGAGGTACGTATGCACATCTGGTAGAAAATAAACCACTTGTGCCTGTCGGGCGTTGTTGCGATTGAGATTATTATTTTCCTCACATAGAGTATTTGAATCTCGGTGATGTGTGCGGCAACAAGTGCGAAAGGTACACTCCATCAATCTCGGAGAGGTTGAGGTGGTGCGTGGGCTGCCGTGAGAAAGCCATACCACTGGAGACTGCACGTTTAAAAGGTCACATTTCTCAGAAAACAGTATGCTCCCAGGGATTATATGGGAAAACAAAAGACTGAATTTTTGCAAAATCGCTCACACGTGACATTCTTTTTCCCACAATATTGCCCTCAACATTTGTCTCGGATTTTAGTTGACTTACGGAACATGTCGGTATACAACAAGTATACCATAAATCTTTTAGATAATTTTTTTCATCATTGATTAATCTTCTTTCGGATTATTTTAGTTAATTTAGACTGTTGTGAATACTGATTATGAAATAATGAATTTATATTGCGAATGATATCAAAGTCATTGTAATTTAAAGTCATCCCTGAAGAGTTTATTTGATTCTGAACGATTTTTACGAGAATTTGGTTTCACACTTTCGTCACACGTTACGAAATAAATTCCTGTGCTTGCGCTTTGTTGAAAAAATTAATGAATTCATATCTAAATCTCTGAATAGTTTAAAAGGAGACACTGTTGAAAATTTTCTGCTGGAATTTTTAGTAAATCTCTTGAAAATTTTTATCAATTGAGCGTTTCACTGAAATTGTAAGGAATTTTCTCTTCGAAAATTCATGTTCTCGTTTAAAAATCAACAGAAACTGTAAATTTTTATTTAAATCAGTTTGAAATTGATTTAAAATTTGAATTTTTTTATATTTCCTTTTCATAAACTCCTTTTGTGATTGAAAATTCAATTCAGTTGAAGAATTTTCTTCTTCTTCTTGTTAAAAAGCTAGAAATTCCCTTCAAATTCCCTTGGAAATTTACCGAAACAAAATACAAAAAATGGATGCATTTAGATGAACTAAAACTTACGCGAAAAAATTCTGTATTTCGCAGCGAAATTTCCGGTGTTGGCACACAACCTTACCTGAATCCTTGGAATTGAACCCATTCTACCGTGCTCCACAGTAACTGTTCCTATCTTTCTCTCCATCAAAATTTCATGATCACAGTGTCCTGAAAATTTATGCTGAACTATCTTCACGAAATATGAATTCTCCTACAACTTTTCTCTCCATAAATCATATGATCTGATTACAGTCAAGCAATTCCATTCATCCATCATCAACAAAATCCTCTCCCCGCTCGTTTGATCGCGATATACCAAGATTATAAACGTAAGAATCCCACAGCTGATTTTAATTACGATGTTGTACCTATCATACCGCATACCCCACCCACCTGACATTTATGATGATATCAAAATCGCGTTATGTACTATGAATTCTCCCGCATTGCGAGCTCAATCCCGCCAAGATCCGTTGTTGCAGGTGTCTCAAGCCATCACTAATTTACCTTTGGTTTTACAACGTACGTGATCCAGCTGTGTCCCTACGAGTATCTCCATCCTCGTTGTTTATGCATGAAATCTGTCAAAAAGTCTTGAGCAGAAAATAAACGTTGACGAGAGGTTAAAGTGTGGGAGCAACTGCCTCCACTGGAATGAAATTCACCCGTGTCTCTGTTGAATACGTAAAAATATGCCCTACAGCTAAAGTTGACATTGAAAGCACTGGTTTTTCCCCGAAAAATCCTGTAAAAACTAGACAAGAGTCGATGAATCATCTGCAGATTAGAAGAGCCCCAGCCCTTTCTCGGTCGTTTATCACCCGGGGAGTGGCACTAGCGCACGTTTCGGGACAGCCAGAGCGAACATTTCGATCTTTTTACACTGAAGCTATGCCATTCCCTAAAGCTGCAAATTGACGCGACCCGAATCTGCCACATATATATCTGGCTAGCTCCTGCTGTACGTGGGCGAGTGTATATCACCCAGTTTCTGCCCATTTTTTTTTTTATTATACACCCACCCCCCTCTCTTCCCTCCTTGTCATGTACACACTCCTGCAATAGGTAGTTCGTAAAGTTTGTTTATTGAAACAGGAACCATGCTTGTACCCCAAAAATTACAGCTCATACGTTTGTATCGATTTCGGAAATTAAATGGATGTTTATTCAGCTGATGTTTTATTTCCAATATTTGCTGGGGAATTTTTCGGACTGTTCGGGGGTGACATTATTCCATGTTTATACATTCCTGTTTGATGACAACTTCAAATATGAATGTGTAAACGGAATAATTCCAGCGTTTCGCGGAATATTTCGGGGGTATTTATTTCATTATTTTATTTATTTGTTATTTTGGGGGATGTTGGGGATTATTTATGTTCATGTATTCCGTGGAATATCATTCAAGTCAGTACAATTCAGGTAAATAAAATATTTTTATTTATTTGTCTCTTTGGCGTTGCGAACACTTTGTTTGTTTTACACCTATGTATGCCTCCTGCTCTCCTTAATAATTAAATAACGTTAATTATTTAAAATTCCTTCCAAATTCATATTGTAAATAACATATATTCTTGAATTTTCGATGAAATTAGAAATTTGACGATTTTTCCCTGTATCAAATTCCATAATTACGAGGAAAATTGAATTGAAATTTTCTTTTAAATTTTTCAATTAAATTTTTGTCGTGATCACCAGAAATATCCCTAGAAGAATTCGAACTGTTGGCAAAGAGAAGATGAAGCGTCATATCGAAGATTAACCATATGGTTGAATATTTTTAATACATAGAATATTATTGCTGTTTTTATTCCAACTGGCTTTGCTTATTACACATGGTATTTTGCTTTGTTACGTGTGTTTGACAAAGAAAATGTATCACAAACTGTAAACGGCGTTAAGCCATATGGTTGGGATTAAATCATTATCATTATCGAACTTTTGGCAGGAAAAAAAGCGTCTGAATAAAATGAAAACGCGTCTGAATTTCAGACGACCGGGTGCCCGAACATCTTAATTCACGTTTGAAATTCAAACAAATTTGCATTTTATTCAGACGTTTTTTAGTGTCTGAAAAATGTCTACAAAAGGTGTGTGCAATTCAGACATTCGTTTTTGCTGTGTTCCGAGAGAAATATCGATCTAGCACTGTCCCATTCACCTCATTCACCGAAAAATTCAACGTGACTCACTTCACAATAGGTTGATTCGACTACAGGCGTAAGGGGGATGTAAGTATCCCGAATAAAGTGAGCGCGAAGAACACTGGGGGCTCCATTAGAGCGCCCCTGTCACGAATGAATAATGGATTTTCACGCAGTTTGAAAACAAAAGGAGTGAAGGGCAACTGTTGGAGGGGTAAAACCCTCCCATGAACTTTCAGCGTTACAAAATTTAGAAACTCCCTCGGCTATCCCTCCATCTCTCGAACACTGTGTATACCATACAGTTGAGTTTATTTGATGAGAAAAGGTGAATGGGTAGTCGTGTATACTGTGAGAACTGTTGCATTAAACTTTCACTCGGTTCATTTCAGGAGGAGAGGTTTGTTCTAGGTAACAATGAAAAATAGGGTAAACTCGGGCAGGACTGGTGGAAAAATTCCCGAAGAGGGTGGAGGGGAGAGATAATTCAGTGAATTAACAGCCATTTTCGCCGGGCAAAAGGGACACATCGCGAAAAAAATCAAAGGGAATAATTTCAAAAGAAATTGTTGTTTAAATGAAAATAGTGCTCTCTTCTTTTGTATTTCAAAGCATTGCACGTGTCAATAAATTCATCCTCAAAAGACCGCTTTCTCATACCCACAAAAGCCCATACCATCATTTCTCTACATATCACAGCATATTCACCCATAATCCGTTCTTCTCTGAGTGACAGTCTATCGATGCCCTGGCAGCTTGATCGACATACGAAAACCCAATATTCACCGAAATTCCCGGGTTTTGCGGATTTATATCCAACGAAATTCTACGTCTATATTTTCGCCCAGGAGATGTGAAAGGGTTGTTGTGGGCGGCGGGGAAAATAGATTGGAAATGAAGCGACAGAGATGTCTGTGGGACATTCTTTAATCCATGTTCGGGGCTCTCGAAGTTCTTTATGTATTTTTTTATCAATATGAATGCGCTTTCTTTAATGTTATTTTTTTATTTGTGATTTAATTGTCGACAATTGTTGAACATTAACTAGAGAATTATTAATAATTGAACAATTTTCTAATCCTGAATATATAACAAAATATGTAAAAATCTACTAGTCAGTTCATTTATATGTTCAATCCATTCAAAAATTAGGATTAAATTTCAGCCCAAAATAAAACGATTAAATTAAATCTCCGATTAAATTTCAGTTTTTTTTAGGATTTTGGAAAATTAGGATTTTATTAGGTTTAAGATTTAATGTAAATCCTAAAATTTTAATTGTTAAATTTATATTTTTGAATTCGACCGCTGTTAGAACTGTTTTTGGCTGAAATAGAGGAAGGAAGAGAAAAAATGTAATTAATAGTATTTTTCCGGCCTGTTGCGATGGGGTTTCGCCTACGGCTCGGAGGCCAACGCCACACGAGTAAAAAAAACCCCATCGCAACAGCCCAGGAACAATATTTTTCTGTAGTGATTTTCAAGTTTTCGAGTTTGGGAAGTATGTAATACCAATTCCCAGACGAGAAATCGTGAGAAGCAGTACAGAAAATTAAATTTAACAACTAAAATTTTTGGATTCAATTGTTTAATTGTTAAATTGTTTGTCATGTCATCAATTTAAATTTTTGAATTCATACCGGCGTTGGGACCGTCTTTCGCTAGGAGAAATTAAGAAAAAGAAAAAATATCACTCGCCGTCACAGCTAAATTCCTTCACATACGTGAATGATTACGCATGCAATATTCAGCGATTATTCACATTCATAGGATAATTTTTGATTGCATGAATGGTCAATTTTCCAGTTCCAACACAAATTACCCTCACATTTAGTAAATTTTCTCAAGTCAGCGGAGAAAAATTCACTATTTTCTCGCATTTTTTTGCCCGATATAGGGCGAAAAAGACTTAGAAGTGGATTGCGCTTTACGATTACATGACTTGTTTGGTAATTTTTTCCGTGTGGTGACTTGTATTTCAAGACATTATGGAAAGGTCTTATTTTTAGACAGAAGAAACGTCTTCTTTTAAGCCATTCGAAATTTTAGTCCTCACGAGGTTGAACAATAAGACATTTTTTTGTTTCTCATATCTGAAATTAGAACTTCTTGGAGACACTAATTTTCATAGTGTATGTCCTTAGATATTTTCTCACTTCCGAGAATATAGAACGAGATATAGAACAAAATCATTTATATCTTCACAATTTTCCCTTCCTTCTGCTCTCATCCAGTCTGTCTCCCCGGTCTCGGAAGTGCGATAGCTTTAAGTCCCCTTCCACTTTGAAATTATCGACCATTTAATTTTTCCTCATCCGAACTCTTCTGAATATTTCACCTCCGCCGAAGGAGGAGTAGAAATGAAACATTAATGTGACATAAGTCGAGGCCAGGCCAGTCTCTTTCTCTCTCTCTCTCTCTCCTCTTGAGACGGAATAATTCATGGTGGTATAGCTGTTTCAGGTATAACTGTCATTACGCCGGGGCAATTCGTGATGATTAAAAATTTACCCACAGGTAGTCGAATTTGATCGTTCGGCTGGTATAATGATCTCTGGACATGAGATACTCTCAGCTGGCAGGGAAAATCGAATCAAGCGGGTTATTTTTGCATTCCGCAATACATTCTCGTTGCTTTTTCGTGTAATTTATTTTCAAGAGGAATAAACTTCCTTTGAAATTTTCACTGGAATTTACTGATAACAGATGATTTTGTTAGATCAATTGTTGGAATTCTATGAATCACTGTTGAAATTTTGTGGTTGAGTGATAGATCCCTTGATCCCTGAGATATCAAGGGATTTTGTACTAGAAAATTGCTAATTTGATGAAGAAATCATTAGAAACTGTAAATTTTACTTCAGTTAAGAAAATTTGGGTGAATTAGTTCTTAAATTTTCAATTAATTAAAAATTCTGCGACATTTGGTACTGAATATTAATGTTTTTTTTTGGAAACAAGAGTGAGACGGAAAATTTTCGACTTTCTACTGCACAAAAGTTGTCTATATTATTCAATTTCCAATTTCAAGATTAGTTTTTTCTACAATTTGGAAATTTTTAGCTGAATTCATTGTTGCATTTGTTGAAAATTTTCATTAAGACATGGTTCCATTAGAGTTTTAAAAAACTTAATTTTTTAAAATGCCCAATTTTATGAAAAAAACTACTGGAAACTGTAATTTTCAGTTCAATTAATCCACTAAAATGAAAAAAATCATGAGAATACAGATAAATACATTAATTTAAGTAAATAGATGCAACTGCGTCAGTCAATAATGGGACTCACAACGCCTATAATACATATTGTGCATAAAAATAATAAAAAGTAAATGTTCAAATTATGCAGTTTGTCTGTAATGACCGATAGAGCGGTGATGTGAGTAGAATGATGAAATTAAATACGATGTTAGTTACACGTCTTTCACAATTTCATGGACTTTGTTCGTTGATATGATAAATAGAAAATATCACCATATCTTTATTACAAATTCAATAAAGTTGTGGAGTTCTTCACATTTTCCTGCTCCTAAGATTTGGAAGTTCATCGAAATTTCAGAGAAATCTGAAATTTCCTGATTTTTCCCCCAGAATTGAATTCAATATCGCTGTCCTAAAAACTACTACTGAAGGGTTCATGAACTTTCAATTTTTTTCAAGACGAAAAGTGTTTTTTTTCTCCATCCATGGTGTGCACTTCGTTCATTTCCGTGTATTCACCAGTGAGTGCCTCTGATTTTGCAATTCCCCATAAAGACACCTAACCCATTTGAAACACCGAGTGACGCAACGTCCTTGCCTCGTAACCTGCCAATATTCCCGGGCTGTCGTTCACCACAATACACCCGAAGCAAGTGCAAAATTACTCGTATACACGTCTGCATAGCCTGCCTGTCATCGAGGCTCTTTTGAGCATACGCAACACGAGTAACAGAGATCCAAATAACAACAATACCGGTGCTCCAGTCTGTAACATTCATGGGTATACACAACCTCAAGCGACGTTGGGTTGGCCAATTTCTAGACTCACTGGTATTCACCCATAACTCCACAGGGCAACGTAATGCGTTACCTAATCTTGCTCGTGCCCGCTCGTGTTGCACACCCAGTGTAACCCAGTATACTTGATTCTACAGTCTATGCATCCACTTTTCTATATCCAACAAGTTATTCTGATTCTTATCACTGCATTCAAATTATGACGCAATTTCAACTGGGTGAAGTTTTGTGGTGAGGAAAATGTGAGGGGGTATTAAGAGATTTGCGAGACGGAAATTAATGGTTCCAGCGTGAATGTTTTGGAGGTATTCTTGAGATCGTTTGATTAAAAATGAGAATACACTTTTAGGTTTGTTTAGTTGTTAATCAAAATGTTGTTTTCTTCATTGAAATCGTAAAAAATATGATTTTTTCAAATAAAATTGACAGAGAAAAAATGAAATCCATTCGATTCCATAACATTCACAAAATAGAATCGTAAAAGTAAATGATAAGTTTGGAAAAATTGATTCATTATGCAGATGTGTGATGCATGAAAAGTTGGAAAGAGAGAACAGTGAATTCGGCGGAAAATTAATCATTGCGACGTAATCAATAATTGGTGAGGATTAACGGATAATCATCAGACCGTGTCAAAAATTTCATATAATGAAATTTTTGCCCTAGTCATTTGGGATTCAACTTACGATGCAATTTCAATTGAATGAAGTTTTACGATGAGGGAAAAGTGAGGGGGCATTAGCGGGTACACAGGGTAGAAATTGATGGTTTGACTATAGTTATTTTGCAATTTTCACTCTTATTTAGGGGAGGATGGGGCAAAACGGCCCCCCTTCAATCGTCAATATTTTCCGATTCAATAATCCGATTGGGATGAGTTAGAGCTCGTTTTGAAGAATGAAAAATTATCTTCAAAATGAAGTTGAAACTGGGAATTTTCACAATGTCATTCACAAGTTATTGACAATTGAAGGGGGGCCGTTTTGCCCCACCCTCCCCTATTTATGAATCAGAATGTTTTTTCTTTGTTCAAATCATCAAAAAAACGTCAACTTGTCACATAAAATTTAACGAGACAGAATAAAATCCATTAGATTCCGTGACATTTATATAAATGCATTGTAAAAATGGATGATAAATTTCGAAAATTTGATTAATTATGAAGATGAATGAAAAATTTATGAGTACTAGAAGATATTCCCCAGACCATATTAATATATTTCGAGCAAAGTATCCAAACGCAAAGCGTAATCTTAATCCATCCTGTCAATCACCAGTCGCTTCTAGATATCTGGCCCTTCTAGAGTGATCGCTACCAAATCATGCTCTCGTAATAAGTCAAAATCCTATTAGGTCATCGCTATACAAGTTTTGTAACATTTGCACGTGAATCGAAAAGCTGATCAAAATAAGCCATAATACTTCTTATGAAATATCGATAAAATGCCAGGCATTCGTTTGAATGCCCTTTGTTCCCTTGAAGTGACTGAACTGGAATGTTTTGAATCAAATTACTTAAATACAATCTATTTAGTTTAAGAATTTCATTGATCATGATTTACAGCTATTGTTACCCTTATGGCCCTAACAATTGCGAAGTTGAATTGAAAATTTTCACTAAATTTGAATTCCCAATGCTGTGAATTGAAATTCAGTGAAGATCCAACCATTCATAAAATCTCTTATTCAGAATCAAAACAATCAAGAAAATTGGATTCGATATTAGGCGATCAGTGACTTTTCAATGACAGCTAGAATTCTCAAACATTATAATTTGTATTATAATGATTATGTCGAAGCACTACTGGGCTAAATTTCAGCTCAATCAGTCGAGTAATGTTGAGATACAGCAGTTTCTCCAAAATCGTTTTTCCTCGAAATCTCAAAAACTTTACGACTCAATTAGATTTTCTTCAGGTCAAGATACTCCTTGTGATAATATCTGCCAAATCAGGTGACAATATCCCTATGTAACACGAAACAGCTCGTTTCGTAACAAAATATATGGAAATTTTGGGTAAAGGTGTCGCTGTTAAAAATTTCAATTCAGAATTTGGAATTTTTTGTTTGAAATTTTAATTTAGAATTAATTTTCAAAAACTATGAAGAGTATATATAATAGATACCATCTATTATTCATAGTTTTTATATCAGGAGGATGTTCCGAGGATGTTCCAACCGAAAAGATATTTCACCTCAAAGATTACCGAACCCTCAACAAGCAAAATGGAGCTGTGCATCTTGTCCATCCGAGCAAATTGGTTGACATTCAACCCCCAAATGGCTCTCCGGGGTGCTGGTTGTCGTCGTCACGGGGGTAGAGGTTAGTCCTGAAGTGGTACTAGCTATCCACCGATACTGAGAGCTGTGAGGTGAAAGGGTGGAGAAGGGAGCAACATCCGTTAGTCGATGTCCCCTCAGAGAAATCAACTTCAATGTACGAAGAGAAACCAGCGACTTGTGTTCTCGAGTTTCTTTTATATCCCTGGTAGTGGCCGGTGACATTTGAGACTGTGTAGTTGGGTTACAAGCGTATAACGGGTGACTTTAGTGCATATAAATATCGACTAATCGCTGGATCTTGATTACCTGAATTCACTTTGATGCTTCTTGACTATTGATCTGTAGGAAGTTGTAGAATGGTTTTTTTGTTGTGCAGCTTCTGCGTGGGTTTCCGGTTTCAATTCCCATTTCAATAAACCAGAGAGGGTATAATACTTTCGTCGATGGAAAGATGTAGGATTGGAAATTGGACGACAAATTTTTTAACGTGAAATGAGTTTAATTTCAATAAAACAAAATTGAGAAGAATTTTCATTTTTACAAATAATATAAAGAATGAATGCTTCTTGACTATTGATTAATAGGAAGTGGCAGTAAGTTTTTCTTTCCCATTTCCATTTCAAAGATGCATAGAGTATACTTTCATCGATGGAAAGATGTAGGTTTGGAAATTGTACACACGGGACTTACTTTTTACAAATACAAGACCGAACGCGCGCTACAGCGCGCTGTAATTGTAACAATTATAACTAAAAATCTCAAAATTAAATTAATCATGAATGAAATTTGCTGCCTCAGACGACTGGAACCAATGAGGAATAAGCGTTACAGATTTGCGAGATATCGACAGTTATCGACTTTAAGTGTATGTTCTTTTTAGAACAGGAATATCAAGAATTACTCTAGATATGAGAATAGAATGTTCCTGACATTTGCAAGACGTCAAAAGGGAATTCTCCTGTCACGAACTTTACCTCCAATATGGGCCACGCGAAAAGTTCACGACAAAAGTGTCTCCTGATTGCCATCGAATAATCGGTAGATCTTGATTACCTGAATGAACGTTAATGCTTCTTGGATAATGATTAATAGGAAGTGGCATCAAGTTTTTCAGTTGTGTATATCTTTTGCGTGGGCTTTCGGTGCCAATCCCCATTTCAATGAACCAAGAAAGCAAGTGTACTTTCATCGATGGAAAGATGTAGGATTGGAAATTGGACTAAATTGAGGTGAATTTTGATGACGTTTATTCACGGAACCAGCTCTTTAAAAATAATATAAAAATTCAAATAATATTCGTCAAATATTCACATATCATGACATATCAAATAATATAAAAAAAATATGGGGGATTCTCCTGTAACGAGATTCGAAATTCCACGGAAATCTAAACATTTTCAGACACTATTAAATATGCAATACCTTCAACTTTGATAAAACTACAAAGAGGTAAATTTTCATGGCATTTGTACACACAGAGGGAAGAATATACCCGACATTTGCAAGACGTCAAAGGAAAATCCTCCTGCGACCAAATGCACCCTCAATTTGGGCGACGCAAAAAATTCACCGCAAAAGTGCTGTAACAAAAATGGAAAGAGAATCATCATGTCTTCCGACGACAAACTGCACTCCTCTTTACGATTGTCATCCCAACGACCCAACAACCACTGAAAACAAACATAAAGGAGAAGGAATAAAACTAAAACGTCAACATGATAAAACAAGATGGTCGTCTCCTTGAAGATACATTCTCAACCCCCACAAAATTTTCGCACGAGGTTGATGAGTTTTCGTCACGATTCCTGCGGTTGAGCCCTGGTCTACTCATAGTCTCGGTTGGAATGCCACCTCGTACCTCATCTCACGCGTACATCAGGGATGAGCGGCAAGTACTGTGGTATGAACACCTGTGAACATACCAGATGTGCCCCCTAGGCTTAATGACGACAACGAATCGTCTTCATGGCGTACAGGCAGAACTGTAAGGTCATAAAAGTTGAGGTGCATGGTGAAATCAAAGCTACATAAGGCTGAATAGACGTTCATTTCACACTCAATTCATCAGCCAAATAGCCAAACTGTTGAAATACTTTCACTTGAATTTCCGGGATAGCCTTTGGAAATTTTTATCAAGTTATAAATCCATTGAAAATTCGGGAAATTTCGTCACTGATAATTCACTATTTGATGAAGCTGACACTATTCTATAAAAATGTGTAGAACTCGGAAAATTCAGGCAACTATATTTCTGAATTTTTAGTTGATTGTGCATTGTTTGGGAATTCTCGGCTTCCTGTTCCTCAAAAATTTAGAATTTCACTGAGATTTCAGGTAATTCGGAAGTTTCATGATTTTTCTTCTTCAAATCAAGTTTAATGTCACTCGCATTGAAATTACTGCTAAAGTGTCCATGAAAATTATTTTTTTTCTATAAGAGTACACTAGGGATGAGATGCACTGTTGGAAAAACATTGACATCCCATGGACAGATGACCAGTAATGTTCAAGAGAGTGACATTAAATTTGATATGTAGGGAAAAAATGTGAAATATCAGACTTCCCTGAGAATTAATTGAAATTCCGAATTTTTGAGCAGCAGAGAGACTAACATTCTCCAATTTCTTTAAACCTTCAACCAAAATATGAATATTCAGAACCAAAATACGCTGAATTTTTAATCAATTAAAATTCCAAGGATATATTTACCTGAATTTTATTAAATTTTGTATAATAATTGAACTGAAATTTACAGTTCTCTTCGATTATTCCATGAAATTCTGAATTTTCAATGGTGAAATACTTTGTAATTTCACTGAAACCAAAGCACGAAAAAAATTGCCAAAAACTATCAGAAATTTCAGCCAAAAATTTTTAACACCCCATAATGAATAAAATTTTCCAAGAAGTTTTCTGGCAAAAATTGTCAACGTCATAACCCGAATCACCAAAGCCCCTCCAATCAGAGAATATCAATCTGTTAATCCACCAGACATGAATATTGCTTACTCATTATTATTGATATCCAAAGTGCCTGTCATACTCGAGTTTGACAGAGGATGCAATTAGTAATTCGAATAGACAATTATCCCCGAAGCATCAGTTGGGAGCACTGATTGGCCCGCCCGAATCTCAACAATTCATGAATATTCACGGTTTCCCCACCGAATTCTGGGCTCTTGTGTTTGCAGTCCACTCAGTCATTCCACCCCTCACCCGATTCCTTAACTCACTCCTTTGATCCCGCCAGAGGGAATCGTGAAATCAAAATTCAATGGAACCACCTGAGAAGCTTAAAGAGTGCTCCGAGACCCACGAAAAAAGAAATAAAATAATTCATGCAATCCCAAGTGCTGAGAATGGGAATGAATTAGTGGGGAAAGGTGAGTTCTGTGGCATTTCGTTTCTTGAATATTCAAACAACCACATGAAGCTGTGAATTCGTTCAATAAATAATGGATAACGGACTGTCCAATGAGACCCCCCACCGACCCCATGATTTTGTACGTCGCTGTAACAGCGACATTTCCGTCTCTAAATCTCCTCAAAATCCTCTGTACGCTACCTAAGAGGGCATTACTTATGAACGAATCCATGCATTTACGGTCCAACACTTGAAGCCACACTGTAAGTTCCTGTCGCCATAAGCTACATCACCGAGGCTCCGCCAACTTCTCTCTGCGAATCCACTATCATTCCGTTAACGATCAATTTTCCACGTTCTCAAGTTTTACCAGTCGATAATTCCCTCAGGTGTAATTTCCGCGTCACATTTACACATCGAAAGGGAAATGCTGAGCCATTAGTCGGCGTGAAAAACTTAGAATAGGCGTAAGGAAGACACGTTCCTACGACTGAGGTTTAATTTGCCAATGCCTGGAATACGTCACGGTGAATATGTTTTACAACCAGTTGATGGAGCTGCGCAATGCCGGAAGATGAAACCCACAACGCTGGATGCATTACGTAATTCAATGGTTGTGACAGAGTCTTCGTCGATGGCTAAGCTTTTAGTTTTAGAGGTTGTAACGGGCGCACTAGTCCCTCATCTCGACTCCTACAGCTGCTGCTAATTCAACATCATCCTGGCAACTGCGTAGCTGCACTGTCTTCTGGGCTTTCCCCTTCTTGTACTCTACTCGGCTCTTCGGGGGTACAGCCAGCGGGATCTTTGGAAATACCATGGCAACCCAGCTATTTTCATAAATCTGGCGTCGTCAAGCTCAATGCAATTTGCGCGCGACATTGGGGAGGGTTTGGAGGGGTTTTCCCAACACATTAATACACTTGTATTATGTCTGGATACTGATCCATTTTGGGGAATCAATTATGGGACAGAAAAGGAAATTTTTCTTTGTCAAAATTGTTGTTTAGCGTTTTTTTAATTAATTTAGTCTGTTGGGAATACTAACTGTTGAGGAATTTCGTAGTCATGGGGATCTTTGGAAATACAATGGCAACCCAGCTATTTTCATAAATCTGGCGTCGTCAAGCTCAATGCAATTTGCGCGCGTCATTGGGGAGGGTTTGGAGGGGTTTTCCCAACACATTAATACACTTGTATTATGTCTCGATACTGATCCATTTTGGGGAATCAATTATGGGAAAGAAAAGGAAATTTTTCTTTGTCAAAATTGTTGTTTAGCGTTTTTTTAATTAATTTAGTCTGTTGGGAATACTAACTGTTGAGGAATTTCGTAGTCATGGGGATCTTTGGAAATACAATGGCAACCCAGCTATTTTCATAAATCTGGCGTCGTCAAGCTCAATGTAATTTGCGCGCGTCATTGGGGAGGGGTTGGAGGGGTTTTCTCAACACGTTAGTGCACTTGTATTATTAGATGTCCGGATAGCGATCCATTTTGGGGAATCAATTATGGGGCAGAAACGGAAGTTTTTCTTTGTCAGAATTGTTGTTTAGCATTTTTTAAATTAATTTAGTCTGTTGGGAATACTGTTGAGAATTTTACAGCCATGGGGATCTTTGGAAATACCAGGGCAACCCAGCTATTTCCATAAATCTGGCGTCGTCGAGCTTAATGTAAATTGCGCGCGACATTGTGAAGAGGTTGGAGGGGTTTTCTCAACACGTTAGTGCACTTGTATTATGTCTGGATACCGATCCATTTTGGGGAATCAATAATGGGGCAGAAACGGAAGTTTTTCTTTGTCCGAATTGTTACTTAGCGTTTTTTTAATTAATTTAGTCTGTTGTGAATAGTGTTGAGAACTTCTGGGGGAAATTTCCGGTACACTTTTTGGAAATTTCTATCAAGCTATAGTTCCACTGAATTTTTAAGGAATTTTAGCGTTGGAAATTCACAATTTGATGGAATAGTCGACGAAAAAATCTATGAAGAGTAATAGAGCAGGGAAATTCTGGTAAATTTACTCTTGAATTTTTAATGACCTGAAAATTCAGTAATTTCAAAAGTTCAAGTAAGTTGGGGAATTGATATTTCATGATTTCTTCCATCCAACATTGAATTCAATGTCGGAAAATTTTGGCCCTAAATTTCAGGTATTTTAAAAAATTGAAAAACAAATAGCAAAAAATGTGAATATGTTTATTATCAAATCATGTAGACATAATAAATAAATAATTGATGTTGTTTAAATTTTTGGAAACCTAATTTTTTAGGCATGAAATTCATTTCTGGTAAGATTCTCAATACGAATACATTTACGAACAAATCATTTTCATGGTGCAAAATTGATTGTTTGTAAATTATTTATAGAAAATTTTTAAATTAGTTCATCAATCTTCCTCCAAAAGTAAACTTTCCCATTTTTCTCAGATTGTTAATATGTTTTCTAACGGTTCAATATCGAGAGTCAAATTCAGACCTGCAAAGTTTAAATAATAAAATCATCGTAAAATGTCCAGAAACTTAAAGTCAAAAGTAGAAAAGCATTTGATTGGAAAAAAACCCACCAAAGTGCTTGAATATCCTCAATTTCATTATTATCCTTCATGTCAATTTAATTTTCATCCTGTAATTGGCCGTGTGCTGTTGGGCCCATACGAAATAAAACTAAAATGATCCAATCAAATGAAAAATTCAAAATTTCATAGTTTTTTTCCTATTCTCCACACAATACCGTATAATAATGCTTCAGATTTTCCCCTCCCCGTGTCCAGTACTTGCCATTCAGTTTTATTCACCACTGATGGCGAGATGAGTGCACCGCAAATAGAATTTGAAATTAATAAACTTTTCTCCATTTTATTACTCCAGTCGACCCCCTCCCACTCCCATCCGGCATTGAATTAGTTGGAAGTCGACGTCGCCCCCGTGCTGACTTGAACTTGCCAAGATTTCTCGCTGACTCGTTATACTTTGCCAGAGGTCGAGGAGCCCCCCCTCCCACCTCTCCTTGTAATCGGCATAAAGGACGTCGGGGTTTGCACGACGGGAGTGTCTGCTGTAAGATTCAAAGTTTCCGCACGGAAGTTGTGCGAGCGCGATACAAAGTCATCCTCATCCCCCTCATCGTCTGCGATCCCTCCTCTTTATCTATTATCTCACCCTTCCGCTCTCTTTTCTTCCCAGCCAAGTCCGGCATTTTGTTTTTAACTATAATTGCTGTTTATTGCAGCGAGCCAGAGAGGAGCTATTCCCGAGAATCCCGTGCACTTCACCTTCCACTTGTTTTATTCGAGCGCATTATTACGACATTCTCGTGGGCAATGTCGAGAGCGTTTTCATCCACCTTTTGAATGACTGGATATTATTGTGTACCAACGCCAGACGAGACATCCTGTCGCCATTTGACTCGCTTGTGCACTCTTTCCGGGATGGCTCGGTGCGGTCGTTATATTAGGTTGTTCTTCATTCATTCTTTTATGGGGGGGAGAGCTTGCCAGATGCGTTTGATGTCAGTGGCTGCATTCTACTGTTTCGGCTTTCCTTTTATCTTCGGGTGCATGTGGAATATTGTGAATAATGTTTTTACTCGATTTTTTTAAGCACAGAGAGCAAAAAGCTTTGATTCTCAAGGAAATTCAGGAGGGAAGCGGTAAAACGGTTTCAAGTTAATTTAGGCCTCAGCTGAGTTCTTGAGGAATATCTCCGAGTTTAAGGGAGATGATGAAATTTTTGTAATTACCTTTTTTGTAGTTCTCAATTCCCTCTAGAGACGTCTTAGCAACAATTTTGCTATCTTCTTTAGATTCCGAGGTATTTCTTGAAAACTGATTAATAGTCATGATCGACTCAAACCGTTTACCGCTTTGCTACTGAATTGTTAGCAAATTTTTCATTGATGCCCGAATTTTTGGGGACAACATTCGTTGAAGTTTTCCTCCGTTTCCCTTCAGCTAAAAATATTCGACAATGAAAATAAAAAAAGAAGAACTTCTAAGAAACATGATTATTCAGCGCATAATTCCGCTTAAATTTCAATTAATTAAATGTGCAAGAATAGATTTACCTGGATTTTCTCGATTCTTGTTAATTTTCGTTAAATAATTGAACTGAAATTTAAAATTAAAAAATTTTTTCCTCGCAATCATATATCCAAACTACTTACGTGGAATTTGGATATACTACTTTGAATTGTGAATTTTCAAATACAAAATTCCTTAGAATTTCAATAGAACCGAAACTCTCGAGGAATTTTGATGAAACACTCGATAATAATTTCCAAGAAATGTACCGAAAAGATTGGACAAAAATTGAAAAATTTCCAACTTTTTCACTTTTTAAATGCTACAGCGAAATTCTGTTCTGGGAGTTTTTCGTCCATATGAAGGGAAAACATTTACTGACAAAACTTCACTCCGTGTCATGTAATTCAACCTAAGACGAAAAAATTCATTTAGGATTTCCCTCTGTGCTCGAACGAATCACATGCTAAAATCCATTCTCTCCGCCCTTTTCTCCCCAAGTTCTCGATAAAATATCTCAATCATGGCGTAATTGGCCGTCTGAGACCCCAGCAATATCTCATACACCTCACAAACCATCAAGATCTTCTTGTTAATCGGGTCCATCCGCACGCACACGCCGTTTCTCAATATCCCCCTTAGCCAAGCTCACAAAGATCGCAGGATTCCAAAACCCCCTTTACCGATGGCACCTCAGGCCCAAGGGATGGGCGGACGCCGGGTAATCACGATAATGAATGCACAAATGAGCGAAGAGGTACAACTGAGTGAGAAGTGAATCCAGAAGCGGCATTCCAACAATTAGTGTCGAATTGATTGCATCCCCGGTTATTCGTTTGAGCACCGCTACACGTGTTTCCGTGCCACTGCGCCATTCAACAATTACTATATTAAATGCACGCAGGATATACACTGCCTCGGCTACACATTACGACCGGTGGGAGGACGAGGAGGCTCCATTACCGGATATTAATGCATCAATATTAGAAAACGGGGCGGCTCTTCTGTGCCACATTCGAAGAGGCCATTACACTGATTAAACTTTGATTCGCTCTTCAAAATTCCCGCTCCACGGGTTTCAACTGGAATATAGAGCGTAAAAAATGTGCTGGCGTACCACGAAACTAAAAAAAAATAACGATGAAATGCCAAAATTCGACCTAAAAATTTTTGAATACACGCAACGGACGACCGGGAATCGCCGCTATATCTGCCTCAGTCAGAATATTCCAACCTTGCAAGTTTTCCACACAAGTTCCGGCCTCTATTCCCACGTGAAAAATGTTTCCACTCCGAATATTTTCACTGGTTAAACTCGAATAATAGTTAGACCCGAAGAATGTCCGTAGACGAGCGAAATTGGGCGCCAGAACAATGGGAGAGGTGCTCGCTTTTTTTTGCAGCAGGTGGGCGAGCTACAAAAGAAGGAAACTGATTGAAAATCTCGTGCGGTCGTCAGCCGTGACCGGAACAGTTTTTCCTCACGTTTGTTTGGGGCTTTTTTTCTCGTTTTGTTCACCTCAGCTGTTGGAATGTTTTTCAAAAATCATGGCCGAGTTTTTTTTGTACTCTTGTTTGCTCTTTCCTTTGTTGGACGCTCACCTGAATCATTCCCATTCAATTCGTCAAATATTTTTTTATCCTGGATTGTTGTTGTTTTTCCATTTCGCTTATTTTTCGTGGAATGTGAAACAATCTGAGGGAGGGTTTACACATGCGTGAGTGATATTGAAAAAATATCTGGGTTCCGTGCCAAAATGGAATATTCATTAATTATTTAAAATTACTGTTTAAATCGGTCAATTTATAACAATTTCGTGGGTCTGTTGACTCGAATTGTCAATTCCATGCCAAATTGTAGCATTAAATGTTTCCTGAGGTTTTAATTCCCTCGTTTACTGTAGCTTCCTTGAGTTTCTCACTCCGAAACAATTGCTAATACCCGAAATGTGGTGACAAAGAGGTGCTTTTTACTAAAACACTCGCAGAGAGTGCCGTGCCGTAGCACGTCTGATAAAATTTAGAAAACAGTTGTGCTACAGCAGTCCGTTAAAACACATTGGATGTGTCCACCACCGAATACTCAACCCAATATTCAAATTCAATCTCATCCGTTTATAATATTCATTGTCGGGAATTTCAATCAATTCTAATTCATTGTTAATAAATATCAATTAAAATGATTGATTATATCAATCTGTCATTGTTGGATCATGCCTGAAATTTAAAAACTTTATCCATTGAATTCTTAAATTGCGATCCATAAAAGTGAACCAATAATTAATTCATCACCGACTCACTGTAATCCAAAAATCATCATTAAACAACCAATCAAATCAAGTAACCTAAAGCATCACTTTTATTTAAATTAATCATTTAAACGTGAGAATAACCTGAGGGAAATTGTTTGTAACTCACGAGTATCTGAGATCAAATCTGGGAAAATCAATGAAAATAGTAAATTTCAGTTCAATTATTCCAGGAAAATTAATAGATATGAGGAAAATTCAGGTTAATATGTTCCTGAATCTCCGATTGATAGAAAAATACAGCGTAATTTGATTCCGAATATTTATGCTCTGATTGAAAATTGAAACAAGTTTGAGAATTCTTGTCTTTCTTCAATCTTTAAAACTTTGCAATTTTATTGAATTTTCAGTGAAGCCTAAAATTTTATAATTTGTCTCCCCATCATTGAATTCAATATCACTCTCCTGATAATTGCTACCGAAAATAATGATGATTATCCACGAAATTTCAATTCTTTTTTAACAGTCCAGGAGGGGTCTACTAGTATCCGTTAATTCGCGTGCGAATACAGTGGAAGTGACGGGGTGAAACGGGTTTTTTTCCCCAGTTTTTCGCCCTGTTAATTGCCGTGCGCAACGTTAGGACCAACAAACCGACAGACCACCGGGAGAGCAATCTGTTACACGCGACCAGCTGGCCAAAATGTCGCGCGCTAACGGCTCACTAAATTTCATCGGTACCCCCTCACCCCCTCCCTTAAAAAAACTGCTCTCCAGCGTTTTCCAGGCGTGAGTTTGTTTTTATATTTATCTTTTATTTCGTTCTGCATTTGTGCTTTTTATACCATTTTTTTGCTTCTATTTGTTTTTTCCAGGGGAGAGTGTTCGCATGCACGTTGCGCGCCAGAGCCCTATAGTCGTTTTCCTCCCCCTCCCACGTACTCTCGTTTTCCCGGCTCCTGGTATTTATGCTGTACATTTGTCTACGTTGCTAGTAGTTTTTTGGCGAGAGTAGTTCAGTATACTAGTTTTTACAGTGGAAAAATCTTCGGGGAGCGACCCAACAAGCGAGTTAGGGCTCAGTCGATAATTCGTCACGCAAAGAGCCGAGTTGAATTGTTTATCTCCCTTATAGTGCTTTTACTGATCTGCGCCAGAAAAAAATTAATGAATCATGTCCATTTTTGAATCCAACAAACAATTAATCTCTCGATTCAATTTTGAAAAAAAAATTTCATTACTCAATAATCTGGAAATTTTTCAAATAGATTCTCCGATGCTTCTCAAGTCGAATCGATACTTGACCTCCTTAGAAGAGTAGTTTTTTCAATTGTATCACCAAAATTGAATTTTTAAAATCAAGTATCTCCGCGACTTGAGTCAAGCCTCAAAACATCTTGGATTCAATATTTGTAGGCTTGAACCAAGCACTTTTCTACGTAAATGAAGTAGTTATATATTTTCTGAAATATATTGATTTTTCGGGGTGAATCAATCCTTTCCTTTCCACTTGAATCAAGTAGCTGAGACTTTTCTTCAAATTATTCAACTCCAAGGAGTCACGTACACTGTTGAAACTTTTTGTCTGATATTTCCGGTACACTTTTCGGAAATATTGATTGAATTTAATTATCACTGAAATTTCAAGGGATTTCGTCATTGGAAATTCAGAATTTTGTGGAAAAATCAAAGAGAACTGTAAATTTCAGTTCCATTTTTCTCTCAAAATGAATAGAAAACCAGAAAATTCCGATAATTATTTTCTGGAATTATGAAATGGAAATGAAATGAATGGAAAATTCTGAAATTTCAGATGTGACTGCAAATTTTATGTAATTTGGCACTGAATATTCATATTAGACTGAAAATTCAAGTAAATCAGGGAATTATCTCGTCTTTATGCTGCTTAAAATTCTGGAATTTTACAGAATCTTCAGGGAAACCTAAAATTTCACGATTTTTTCCCTCAAATCGCACTCAGTGTCACTGTCCTGAAAATTAGTTGTCAACTAGCTATGAAATTTCATTTTTTTCCAACAGTGTAATTGAAAAATCAAGTGTTCCCTTAATTTTCTAATCGATTCATAAAAAAATAATGAAAATTGTTAATTCCTGTTCTATAATTTCGCAGAAATTAAAAAAATCGGGAAAATTCAGATAAAAGTGGAAAATTGAATTAAGTAAATTTGTGTCAAAATATTCGTGTCCAATTAACAACTCAAATAAGTTATTCAATTTCCGTCGACTTCTGCCGAAAAGTCCTTAATTCCCTTGAATTCTATTTAATTTCACTTGACAGAGATATTAAATTACAAAGGTGACATCTGAAGTTATCCAACATGGCGGTGGGATTACTCGCCACACGCTCCAGTGCCTTTGTCCCATATGATACGGCAGTGGAAATTAAAAAAAGAGAGAAGCAACATGAATGAGAAGAATCCTACGGAGGACTGTAAGATTTTTAATCTCATCCGGGGGCAGTAATGCTGTTACCATGGTATCATCAACTTTCAGGGAGATGCCAGCAGTCGCTTGCTGTCTCCCTCAATCCCAGAATCCACTCACTGTCGACGGGGTTTCAACTCATTTTCTTTAAACACACCAGTTCGTCGGGTTATACACTGTTTCCGAGTGCTGGAGAAATGAGGATGAGACACGTATATGTGAATGGGGGGACAGTTGGAGCGAGAGGAGCGATATAAAGAGGGGCGGCCGAGCCATCTTGGCATTCGCCGGGGTTTTACCACTGCGAGGTGCAGCAATGAGTTTTTAAACGAGAGAGTTAACCCCCCCCCCCCGCGGACTATTAAAGTCGTTTAATTAAGACGATTTCGGGGGATTGTAGCATCAGTCCCTCGTTTTTCATCTCACTCGTCGTTTTATTAACTAGACAGGGCTGATTCTTTTCTTCATTAGAATCATGAAAACTTGACTATTATTCAAGGGACGGTTCACTCCGAGAAGAAAAGTTTTCCGTTTTTAAAAAAAAAATTGAAAATACCATTTCCCGCATGATTTGTTCGAAATTGTCTCCGGCCATTTGAAATTAGGCATTCACATTTTTTTTAATGGAAAAGTCAACTTAACAATAATCCCCAACGTATTTTTTAAGTATAGTTTTTTGAATATGATCACAAATTTTGACGCCTTAATTATAACAAATCGGTGTAATTTTCTCGCATTCTTAAATGAAAAAAATGAAATTATGCGATTGTGAAATTCAATGATTTCGTCGCCAATTGTTAGTGACATCATCATTGAAGCTCAGGATTATTCTAATTAGTGTTCGAGTATAAAATATACTCGATAATGAATCAAATATATTCAAGTATATTCTTCTCCGAACAGTTGAATACCTTTAAATAAATATCCCTCAAAAAAAGTAGCCAAAAATCCACGTATTTATAATTTCGCACAAAAAATATATATTTCCTCACCAATAAACGATTCACATATCTAGAATCTCAAAATCGTAATAATTTATAGAATCAGCGGCACGATAATTCATCCCCGGAAACAGTGGAGTGATGGCAATATGTGGAAGGGATATTAATGCCTCGATAACGCCCCATCATTGTAACGAGGACAATCATGGGTGAGCGTCATAAAGTCATAATTTATGCTCCCAACGTTGCACCAGGCATTGGATAAAAAGTGGTATATTGCATTTGCCGATGTCCTCCTGTCGAGTTCCCCATCAATGCACGGCTAATGAAACAATGCAGACCTATGCATCATCGCTGAGAGGGTGAGGCCAAAACCTGATGCATATTTCCCCCACCTTTTATTTGGTCGCTGTCATCCACCTCTGTGTCACAATCAATTTGACGTCACATTTCTTTATTAATTCAATAATTTTTCTCTCATCTAGGGCCAACTGGAATTTTCCATGTGATACATAGGAATTTATTCATAAATGCAAGGGCTCAAAAAAATTTGGGTATTTTTTTTCAGCGGATAGACAGAGTTGTCTCCTTCATATTGATAAAAATTTTAATCCATCCACCCGAATTGATTATTCAGAAATGGATAATATGCATCGAATGTAGCCGTTAGCATGCGATTGTATGGGGTTTAAGGTTTTAAACTATTTTTTAAAATCGCGTTTTCATTCGACGAAATATCATACATGTACAGTATTCACATTATTTATTAAATTGTTTGGAAAATATGTCGCATTTCTATCGGAAGAATTGTACATATTTACTAGGGGATTACGCTCCCTGCTCCCTTCGCTCACCAACCCCATATGATCATCATGATACTTATTCTGAGCCTCATGACCCTTATATTGGCCGTCGTGACCCTCATTTGGACCCTTGTGATCCTTAATTTTGGAGTCTTAATTTCGAGTACCAAATTTTTATCACCAGAAGTCGATTTGAATTTTTATAATATATATTTATATCAATAATTCATGAATTCCGACTGAATTTTCGATTAAAGCAAAAAAAACATTATTACTACACCATTATTATTATAAAAAAAATGAATATTTGTTCATAAATTCTAATAGTCTTTACTTCGATCGAGGAAACATTTGTTTATATTCAAAATAGTATTTGTTTCACGTGAATAAAATGCAGATGAACGATTTATTGAAACCTATTTGAACAATGGATTATTTGAATGAAAGAAAGTTTATTTAATTGGAATAAATTCATTCTCTGGATGTGGAGCAATTCAATAAAATTGAATCTAATTTATCAATAGTGACGAGGCTATTTTGATCCACTTCGGTAAAATTCAGCGCATTGTTGGAAAAGAATAGAGAACAAAAACGAGGTTTCTGGATTGGAGCTAACGGTTGCCAATGACTAATTCCAGCTTCCATTCGGTTGCGGTTCGAAACCGAAGTGGGTGAAGCAGAGCTGGTCAGTGAGCATGCCCGGCGAATACCGTTTGAGGGATATCCAGAATCCTCCCTCCTTTAACTCGCACCTTCTCATCAAATTGGCAAACTCAAGTGGTACAGGTGTAGATCGGAAGTGGTCTTCACACCGCTGAAATCAAACGAGCTTTCACAAGGTGTTATTTGTGATGAGGACTTAATTTGCAGAGAAAAAATGATTCATTTGTTTGAAAAAAAAATCTTCAAGTAATTTAGAGATACATTCATTTTCTAAGGACGTGAAATTGAAAATACTGAACTCTAATTTACAGTTTTCCCCAATTTTTAGGACAATTGTGAATTTTCAATGACAAAATTCGTTGAAATGTCAGTGTTGCTGGCACTTGACAAAAATTGCCACTAAATATATTGAGGTTCCAGTGGCTGTACACAGAGAGAAATATTCAATAAAAATTACGTATCTTTTCCGTAATTCCGGAGCGAAATGTGATTGTAGGAAATTTTACGGAACTGTCACGGAATTTTTTCGGAGCGGTCCGTAATTTTTATCCGAATCTCCTGTGAAAAATTACGATACCATCACTTAAATTGTCTGAGTCGATTCCGTAATCGGTGAGTGAATTGTGAGTTCCGTAATTTTTACTGAACATTTCTCTCCGTGTAGTGGTCACGCGGGGAATGTGTGGCTCCGGCGGTCATCCAACCTAAGTAGCGTTCAGTCTGCCCAGTACTTGGATGGGTATCCGCTTAGGCACACCTAACCGCGTGGGACTACAGTCGCTAGGCACGAATGTAGTGAACCACTTTGCCCATTGAGTCAGTGTGACCAATGGACACAGTGCAATCCCTGCCTTATCGGCCGGCTGCACGGCTGAGGTTTTCCATGGTTTCTCTGGCAGTCCAATCCCGAATGGGGTGCAGTTGGGGATAAAGTAAGTCGGCCCATGGTAACGCAGATAGGGAACGGAACAAAATGTAAAAACCTGAAAGGGCATACATATGGAACCAAAAATATATATTGAGGTTCCCGGATTTTTTTCGGGGGGATTTTTCACAGGAATTTTTTCCCGGATTTTTTCCGGGGAATTTTTCACAGGGATTTTTTTCCCCGGAAAATTTTTCTCAAAAAAGTTCCCATGTCCCCATGAAAAAAAACGTGAGATTTCCCTGGAAAATATTAAATTAGACGCATATTTGAACACAGCATCAATTCAGCTTTATTCAATCTAATATTCATGATTTTCTTGGAGTCACAAATTTCTGAACATCATGAATCATTTATCAACACTTTTTTCGTCAAAGTGGGATTCAAGACTTCAAATAGAACATCTACATTAAAAAAAATACAATCCAGGTTCAGGTTTTCCTTTAAGTCAACCATTTTCAATATTCTTTCATTTTTTTTCTTCCAAGACAAAAAAAAATTCAATTAGTATTTTTTGAAAAAAAAAACTAAGGAAAATCCCACATGTACCGAACGAAGCGTAAAATATCCTCCACAAACAGGTATTTTTTAATTGCATTACAT
This sequence comes from Diachasma alloeum, assembly GCF_001412515.2. Classification (NCBI taxonomy): domain Eukaryota; kingdom Metazoa; phylum Arthropoda; class Insecta; order Hymenoptera; family Braconidae; genus Diachasma; species Diachasma alloeum. The sequence goes on from NW_021680504.1 coordinate 501,423, forward strand.
TTCGCGCCACAATTACCTTTCGTACAGTAAAATTTGCCACGATTTTCTAAATAAGTCTTATCCTACTTTCCTCACCGTTGCATACAATAAACTAAACATTTTTCTCTGTTCATCAAATCCGAAATTTCCAATCCAACGACAAAGTAAACCGAAAATTCTCATGGCACACGGTTATGCCACCTTGGACATTCCGGTATTACCAATTGCGATTTTGTGGTTGAGTAGTGCGACAGACCCAGTTTCGGTACGCCCCAGCTGTCCCGATAATGGTAGATTATGTAGCTCCGGACATTTGTGTGAGAGGTGCGATAAATTGTCCGTATACGAAAATTCAAAAGAGTTTATCTCACTCCAACACCCGTGGAAACTCGATTGTAAATTCCGCCACATGCAGAACTTCAACTGAAAACCACCAACCTCAATATTGGCGTCGTGTCGTATGTCTATCCATTAAACTCACCGACGACAAAGTCACCCCTGTCGCCCCGTATCCGATCGATTACTGAATATTTCACATATGCAAAAATGGAACACAGATTTCTGGTGGACACAGTCATACTGTTTGACAGGAATGCGTAGGGGGGTCGAGAGTGAAGAGAGGATTGTGTGATGGTGATGAAAAAAAGAGGGTATAAAAAAGATATTGGATACAGCGAGGGAGAGGGTGAGTTTGTTCTGAATTTTTCATGATGCTCTGGCAAATATGCCAGCCAAGAGACTATAGACTACTGGTCAAAGAGAATGATATGTTGATCCACTGGAGCCAGTGGTGGATTAATCATCAACTCGCACTCCCTCTTCATACCATTTTATATGCACGAGCCTCCGCCAAACTGTCCCACGTTATAGCATTTCCCTGATGAATCGTTATTCACGGGTTTATTAGGGCATCGAACTAGATACCAGTGCCATTGCGCATTTAAAAATATTTGCACTTGGAAATTTTTATTATGTGTCAATTCCAATGGAATTTCGAGCAATTTGGTGATTGGAAATTTTCTGTTTGATGGAATATTCAACGGGATCAGCGAAATTAGGGTGACTATTTTATGTTGTGAGTGAAAATTTAATCTCAAGATTTTAAGGAATTCCATAATCGAAAATTTACATTTTGAAGAAGGAATTAATGGGAATAATAAATTTCAGTTCAATTATTCCACGAGATTTAAGGGACAAATTAACTAATAGAAAAATTAATAAGAAAAATTAGATAAATTTATTAATTAATTCATGTTGAATCCAAAATTAAAGTGAGTTGAGAAATTCTCGTCTTCCTCCGGCTGAAAAATTTGAAATCCCATTGAATTTTCAACTTTATAAACCATTCCTGAATTTTTTTTAAAAGTGTTCTTGAATTTTTGATTAAAAATTCTGCATAATTTGGTCTTTAATATTCATGTTTGTATTGAGAATTCCCAGAAGTTGAGAAATTCTCGAAGTTCTGCATCGCAAAAATTTCGAAATCCATTGAAATGCGAATGGACTTGCAAGTCGCTCTCTGGAAAATAAAAAGCAACTATCCACAAAATTTCAATTGTTTTCTCCGTCAGGGTGATCTCCATCAACATAAAACTCCAACACTATTCAAGGTCAATTCCCCCGATCTCTATGAACCCCACAACCATAATAACCAAACATCTAATGTTTCGTACTTCAGCAATCTACTTCACCAGTTTCCACAACGTTCTCCATCTCGCAATTTGAATTAACAATGCTCAACATTACGCTGCACAATATCCATTTCCGGGTATCCACAAATGACGGGCCATTAAATATCCATGATTTACCGTCTGCCAATGGAATCTGATCGTGAGTACCATCATCAAGCAGTAAAGTTGAGGATAAAAAAATCGCAAAAATATAAAGAGAGATATTGCGGCATTTATTCTTACTGTCTTCGTTGCAATGGATCCAGATCGTGGTAATAACGACGAAAGTTCAAGCGGAGCTCACCTCCCCACCCCTCTCCCTCTCCCTCTCTCTCATCCAAACCAGTCAGCCAAGCGAATCGAAACATTAGCCCGAGAGTCTGAATGAGCCCTAGCAAGTGCAATTCCCATGGCATTAACTTAACTCAACTTTTGCATTCTATGGAAGGAGTGAGGGGAGGGCGGAAAAGTCAGACACGTACACGCGGGAGACATCCTTTAACATGTAAAAGGTTATTTTATCGTTCACAAGCACGCAGCAGGCACACCATCTGGATTACCACGTGCCTCGGCTAGTTGAATTGTGAAAGAAACGTGCGAAAAGGAGTAATAAAATTGTTGCTTGTTCTCTCTGTCTCCCTCTCTCTCGGTACGTCGGTGGATAAAATAATCCAGGTGTAGGTTTTCTGATAATAGCTGTTCTCTATCCCACATACATGAGTATTTTTTTATTTACTGCTTAACAGGGCGGGAGGGAACAACTCTGTTAACGCTATCAGTCGTTGTTGGATGCTCTTGGCAATTAAACTGTTTGACTCATGTTACCGGCGTATTATACCGTTGTACTGGCCACTTGCTTGGGTAATAATGTAAACACTGAGGAGGTAGGAGTGTAATTGGAGAGAGCCCCTGTGTCTATTGCACCATGTAAATGCGGCTGGTTATTGCTGATGTGATTCGTTATGTCAATAACCACGAATCAAAGTGAGCAGGTTCAGGGGAGGGGATTTGTTGGGTATTTTGGTGTTTGTCTTCGGTGAGCGAGGACGCGATGGTTATCGGGGAGAATTCAGTGGCGGGGCTGGTGATAGCCAGGGGAATCCAACGATGTTTGGGTGACAGCAATGGGCGGAGAGCATTGTCGATTCGTCTCGGTGGTTCTGGAATTGAGAACAGTTTATTGTTTCAAAATGAAAAAGTGACGAAGAAGTGTTGAGATTTTTGACGGAAATTTCTGCTACACTTCGTGGAAATTTTTTATCACATTGCAGTTTCACTGAGATTTCGAGGAATTTCGTTACTGAAAATTCACAGATTTCTGGAAAAATGCAATTGTTGTATGAAGAATTAATAGAGATGAAGGAAATTCAGGTCAATGTAATCTTGAATTTTCTATCAACTGAACAGCAGTTTGGAATTTTATTGAATTTTCAGTGAAATCTGAAATTTCATGAAATTTCTGAATCAAGTTATTTTAGAATGTAAAAGGACTGTTGAAAATTTTTGACTGGAATTTTCGGTAGACTTTTTTGAAATTTTTTCATCACTTTGCGGTTTCACTGAAATTTTAAGGAATTTGGTCTTTGAAAATTCACAAATTCATGGAAAAATGAACGGAAACTATTCTACTCCAATTATTTTATGAAGAATTAATGAAAATCGAGGAAATTCTAGTCAGTGTCGTCTTGAATTTTCGAGGAATTGAGTAAAAATTTGGAATTTCATTCAATTTTTTCGGAAATCTGAAATTTCATGATTTTCCCGCAAAATTGAATTCAATGTCATCCTCTTGAAAATTACTAGTCCATGAAATTCCAAGTTTTTTCTAACAGTACGAACTTAAACTTGATACTTATTTGGATTTTTATCCTCATCAAATGAGCAACTTTTAAAAATAAAATCGTTTATACAGCAGAGAGATTAAATTTCCCTTCTAATAATGAACATGTAATAATTCTTAATTTTAATCGTCCAGTACCTTCTAACAAAATCTCCATTTATGATGAATCAATTAATCATTCCCCTCATAGAATTAACCATATAAGTGCTCTAAACACCAACAAAAACATTGTTGAAACCCAAAGTACAAATTTCTCAACAAATCGGCCAATACCCCGAAAACCAAAGCCCCAAGCCCCAGTTTAGCGTCTGACGTAATTCATAAGTTCACTCTTTGGATCAGCCTTTCTCCCCACTTTAATTCCTCCCCAAGGGCTTGTTCCTAGTTCTCCGTTTCCGCTGCACTTGCCCCGAGGATATTTCATCTTTAACCCCCTCCTCGGTCCAGCAACCCTCAACTCAGAAAATCCGCGTGGATTCATTCCGGAGTCTGAAAGAAGCGTATCCGGCAGCGCGTGGAAAACTCCTTCATTTGCGCATTCCGTCGATCCAGGGCTGGCTCTCACCCCCTCGCACCCCCTCGTAATAATGCACAGAAATACGGAGCGAATGAACGAGGAAAAAACAACAGAGTACCGTGGTTCGATTCGCAATGTAGTGCAGTGTCGACCTTCCGGCATTAAGGCAGTTTCTCTTTTTTTTTCCTCTTCTCCTACTACCGTCTTCCGGGGATTGTCTCCTCTCTATGCCTATCCGGTCACGGTCTATTTCTACAGGCGCGAGCCGCCCGCCGCTCTCATTTAACGACGCATTGTACGTATGCATTTATGTGGAAACGATAAAGTGCCGCACGATGAATACTGTTATATCCCCATTAACGCACCTCGAGAATTAGAAGCAAAAAGGTTGAGGGGGGAGGAGAATGCGAATAGAGAGGTGTGTAAGATGCCATAGGATACATGCTCGGAGAGAATAGTTGAATAAAAATAATCTAGAAAATGGTGACAAATTTTACTATGAAAGGTATTTGAAATGAATCCATTGTTTGTAATACACGGAGAGAAATATTTAGTAAAAATGACGGAACAATTCACGTAATCCGCAATAGGGAATCGTTTTCCGGAAATTTTTATGGGAATGGAAGAGGAGAAATCTGAAATGTTCAGTGAATTCTCATCATCATCGAACAAAGTACGAAATTGTCACTTAATTTTTCCCGAAGAAGTACAATCTTACAGAAAAATTGATTTAACGTGACAAGATTTCTTCCATAGAGTATAGACTGTTAAAAATGTTCATCTGAAATTTCCGGTACACTTTTTGGGAATTTTTATCGAATATAATTACCATTGAAATTTCAAGGAATTTCGTTATCGCAAAGTCATAGATTCGTGGAAAAATCAAAGAGAACTGTAAATTTCAGTTCTATTTTTCCCTGAAAATAAATAGAAAACCAGAAAATTCCGGTAAATATATTCTTAAATTTTCAGGACAATAACACTGGATGAGGTTTAGGAGGAAAAAAATCATGAAATTGGTAATTTGGTACTGAATATTCATATTAAATTGGAAATTCAAATAAATTAAAGAATTCTCGTTTTTATACTGCTTAAAATTTTAGAATTTTACTGAATTTTCAGTGAAACCTGAAACGTCATGATTTTTTCCCCGTAAATCGTATTCACTATCACTGTTCTGAAAATTAGTAGTCAACTGCCCATGAAATTTAATTTTTTTCCAACAGTGTATAAACTTTTTGCAGAACAATTTTTTTCTCCCAGTGAATGACACATAATACTGCATTCAAATTCAGTCTCATCTTCAAAGGCTTCGCCTGGCACTGCACAACATTGAAGTCATAGTTAATTGAACATGAGAGCTCATACATAGTTCTGCATAATGCCGGTAATATTAGAAACCCGCAATGGTTTAATACATCCATTTGTAGCGAAAACTTCGTACATCATTGTCGGCTCCTATTACATTCGGCGCTAACAGCGTTAGAGACTGTATCTGCTACACCTGATGTAATCAATTTCTCCGAATGGTACGTCTTGGCATTGGGGTATTGATATTACTCACTGGTAACTCAACTTCACGAGACTACACGAATCAATGTCGAAGATGGTTGTTTTGGAATCAAAGGTATACGGAACTGCCAAGTTTCCAAGTTGTTAAATTAAAGTTCAACTCTAGCCCATCTAACAGTAGATTATTATCGAATATTCGTAGTTTCGGTTGAGTTTGATTAAGTCATGAGGGGTATCGGGGCAAAAGTTTCCAGTGAGCTTTTTCTCTTTTTTCTTTTTGAATTTTAAGGATGGTATATAGTTTTATATGTATCTCGTGACCGAAATTGGGGGTAATCTCGCGGAGTATGGAAACAATTCAACTTTGCGGGGAATTAATCGGCAAAATTCACCATTCTTCATCACTATTAGAATAAAAAAATGCAATTTCATAGACGGTTGGGTGGTTGTTTCAGGGTAGCTGCGTGGACTTCTCTTTCGTGAGGAAAAAAACATAAAATTTCAAAGTTCACCAAAAATTCAATGAAATTGCAATTTTTTGAGCAGCAGAAACGCCGAAATTCCGCAATTTACTAGAATTTTCAATCAAAAGATGAATACTCGTTACCAAATTGAGCTGAATTTTCAATTAATTGGCTATTAGAAGGTATTTCTCTGCAATAAGAGAACGGAAACTGACAGTTTTCATTGATTTATTTAATAAATCGTAAATTTTCAATCATGAAATGCCGCGGACATTGGGTGGAATTAAATAAATAATATTGGATTTTCAATTATTTCAATTATTGCATGGATCTGACAATTGAAATTTCATTGGAGATTTTAAAAAATGACCAATTTTCCATGCATAACCTACACTGTTAAAGAAATTTGGCTGAATTTTTCGGAAAAATACCTTGAATTCGATTTAAGGGGGTAAAAGTCAATGGCATTTCAAGTGTCTCTGAAAATTCAAGTGAAGTCGCAATTTTTTAGCAGCACGAAGACGGAAATTCCACAATTTGTATAAATTTTCAAGTGAAAATGGATATTCACTGCCAAATTCCTTTGAATTTTCCTTTAAAATTCTTGAAGTTCCAGGAATTGTTGAAAGAATTCCGGGAAAATTGAAAGGAATCTAGAATTCAGCCGGACGGCTTGGCGTAGTAGGTAAGATCTTTGCCTGGTGGTGAGATCTAATCATTTTAAAGTCTTGATCATCATCGCAATATACTCAACCGAGTCGGAGTGATGTAAAATAACAATAAAAAAAGAATCTGGAATTCAAGGAGCAATTTCCCTTAATTTTTCCAATTTTCATTAATTTTCCCGGAATAATCAACTAAAATTTCGAGTTCCTACGGATTTTTACACGAAATTATGAATTTTCAATGATAAAATTTCTCAAAATTGAATATTAGAAATTCCCAAGACCGGAAATTTCAGATTTTTCAACGGTGCATATTAAAATTTCAAATAAAAGAGCTATTATCAAAAATTTCAAGACTTTTAACTTACATTATCGACAGTAACCCCTCAACAATAGTCGTCAGTCAGATAATTACTCTTCTCAATTTTAATCCTTCGATAAACCCCATCTACTTTTCTCCATCCCCTCCAAGAATCCCAAACTCCTCACCCGCAAACGACTGTTCTCAAATAAAAAGCCCTGTTTGTTCGAAAATACACCTGTCGACATGGCTCTCCAAAGACGTCTATCCTCCCTCCCAAGTCATTACAAACTACACAGCCGTCCCAGATACGCTTCTGCATTGTTTCGCATTAACACTCCGCGTATTTACCCCGAAACTTTTGAATTTATCCCTCCTGACTGACAGTATTGTTCGCTGAAAGTACTCCTGTTATGTACAGAATCACCGCAGTCAACGAAAATGAGTCATTTTACACGGCGAGCCCTCACTCCCTTGAGCACTAGCGGAGAATTTCCACTGAAGGTGGTTATTCCACTCAGCCGCATTGTAGATACCAAAAGTGAATATGTGCAAACTCAAACAAGAACTGTCCTGTTACGATTTATCACCCAGTGCTTCACCCCTCACCTCCCTCCCTCCCTCCCTCCCTCCGTTCTCTGCCCTGTGGTTCATAAGTGTCCATTCGCCGGAAAGCAATTTACCAACTGGTAGAACGGCTACTGGCACAAGACTTGTACGTAAATTAATTAGAGATGCGAGAGTAGCATGTACCCAAGCAACGCGAAGACATTTACCGAGATAAATTAATGTGCATGTACGTAGAGGTGTGATGGTGTATTCATACAAACCACATGAGAAAATCCATTGAACAATTGCGCGTGCACTTGATTCAGAAGTCGGTTGCTCCGGAAAAAGTAATGATTGAAGTTAGGACACTTTTGTCACCTTTTTTAAGACGTTTATGTTCACAAATTTGAGTTATTTTTAGGATGCTAAATTGAGCCACTAAGGCATGCATTCTAGACATTCGAGGTGCCTTAGGCTGTTTTGTTTCAAATTTATGATGTTTGATTTGTTTTTCTAATTGATTCTTTAATTTTTTTCTCAATGGTCGACCGTGTTGTATGATAAGAGCCAATTATTCAATTCAATTTATTTATCCGATGTATAACCTCTTGGGTTTTTACATTCTTATTCCCAAAACCCCTTAAATCTAGAAAATTGTTTTGATATTATTATTGTTAGTGTACGTTATTTAGCCATTTCTCTACTTGAGTAATCACAAGAGCCAATTATTTTTTCATTGGTAATTTTGCGTACCTTAATGTCTTAAATCAAGACGTCTGAAAAACACTGGTATTTACAGTTTGCGGCATTCTATAGATGCACCCGCACTTTAGTAGTCCATCACACTGATGTGTACACTGGAAACACTAGTCTGAAATTACGACACTTTTGTTTCTTCAACTTCAAATCATGTTATCTTACTCGAGGATCTGTTGTTGCAAACTTGTGATGTCTCATTTGTTTTCCAATTCAAATAACAAATAACAAATAAACAAACAAAATCAATTAAAATTTTTAGTTAAATCAATCAATTATCAAACCATAATCAACGAATTAATTGTTTAATTTCAATCAATCAAAATGAATGAATAACAAATTTTTTATTATTCATTCATTTTTTCTCAATGGTCAACAATATTGCATGAAAAAGCTCAACATTTCTTCACTGTTAATTTTGTCTTACGTTAAAAATTGCGTTGATGCAGCAGAATTTATATGACCCTCGTATCCCTTGTGACTCTCGTGACCCTCATTTTGACCTTTGTGATCCCTTATTTTCGAGTCTTAATTTCGAGTATCAAATTTCATCACCAGAAGTGCATTTGCATTTTTATAATATAAAGTGATATTTTAATATTCTACAGTCTAAGGACGGAAGCGGCTGTCATTCTTGTTATTCCACCAATTTAATCCTGTCCCTTTCGTCAGTTATTCAACTGTCACACCTGAGACTGAACAATGGCATTTGTGTATTTGTTTCATAAGAGCCAGTGAGGCAAAACCAGGTATCGAGTCATGATCAGTCGAGCGATTTGCCGTCATTATTTCCCGGTGTGCACACGCCTGTCTTTATCTAGCCTCTTGTCGCAGTGTACCAGTGGCACATACACAAACGATTTGTACACGCCAGTGAGCATTCCCCCCTCCCAACCCCCTCCCGTGGAGTATGTCATGAGGGATACCTGGATCAGTCCGGTGATCTATGTCACGTGTCGGCTATTGAATCAGGTGCATATTTCATGTGATTAATAGTCTTTGGTTCCTACGGCGTAGTGGATAATTGATAAGCAGTGGTGATAATACAGCACTGTTTATGTATTTTTTCTGTTACTTGTTATTATGCACATTGTTACAGAAGAATTGTAATTTCATGGACAGTTGGGTAGTAATTTTTAGGGGAGTGGTATTGAAATGCATTTTGGGGGATCATGTCATGAAATTTCAGGTTTACTGAGAATTCGAGGATATTTCAAATTTTTGGGCAACAGTATGGCGAGAATTCCTCGACTCACACGGAGAGAAATATTCAATAAAAATTACGTTATCTTTCCCGTAATTCCGGAGCGAAATGTGGTTGTAGGAAATTTTACGGAACTGTCACGGAATTTTTTCAGTGTTCCGTAATTTTTATCTGAATTTCCTGTAAAAAATTACGATACTGTAACTTAAATTTTCTGAGTCGATTCCGTAATCGGTGAGCGAATTGAGAGTTCCGTAATTTTACTGAACATTTCTCTCCGTGCACTCAAATTTTCAATCATAATATGAGTATTACAAAAGATTCTTAGTTTGAGGAATTATAAATTTTTGCCCTTATTGTCCTTGATATGATGATTTTTTCCGTTGATTTCAGGAAAAATATCTATAACATTTAATAAAAATTATTTTTCATTTGTTTAGTTTTTCAACAGAAAACATTTCAGAGGGATTGAATTAAAAAATTCTTCAATTACGCATTTGGTTATATTTGAATGAAAAGTCTATTTCATAATTCATGACCGTGATTTCCATTACTGGAAACATAATTAAATTCCTTCTAGAAAATTTCTGGTTCTTCACATTAAATCCAGAGAAATGGCGTTTTAGAGTCAAATGACCCTCTTTATTACAGAATTTTTAATTCATTTCGGAAAATTTTTTACGGGAAATCAACAAGATTATAAATTTATTATCTCAAAATGAATGCAAATATGATTTAATTCAAGCAAAAATTTATCCAATACGAAGAAAAAATTACGACAGAAAAATAGACTCTTTAACGTTCTTCCCCTATCAGAAGTAGTTATTCCCTTTAATGAAGATATATCGATAACCTTGCACACATCATATACCACTGAATTTATGTCCCTCTTATGAATTCACAGATAAAGACTAAGCTATATGGATCATGTTTGGATTATTACGAAATTACATACGTGTATCTCAGTTCCACAAGTCCTAGGGCAATATTAATCCCATACGGTCGGGGGATGGGGTATGGACCGAAACGAATTCTGGCTCACGAGAATGCTAATTTAAATATTAAGCCATGGAAAGCCAATGTTAATAATAGTACAGTTACTGGGAATGTATTTACATAAACATATTCTCCTGTGGCTTTTCGAGCTGGCGCCCTCCTTTTGCCGTCTGGATAGCGAAATAGGTCGTGCGTACGTTAGTTCTATTCTGTGACTAAAAATTCTGATTGGTCATGCTCTCATCCATGTTCAGACGCCTCAAACAGGAAACATGAATTTTTTTTTATTGACTGACGAATCGAATAAGCATTTGAATGAAAGGCAAATTTGATTTGCTGCGAAGGCACTTTTCTCTATTTACCTTTCAGTAATGAATTTTCAATACTCGTGTGGATATTTCCGTGCAGAGACAGGAAGAGTACAAGGTTGATCATGATACATTGGTGTTTACTCACTTGATTTGTTTGTTGACCACTAGGGTATTCCCATGTGTTTGCATTAATTTTCTGCACTGCAATTTTCGCACAGTTGACTATTCTGATGTGGACTATGTACTTTTCAATTGAAGATTAGTAAAGGGAAATGCTTGATGTGCATTCTATAGAGGAACGGTTTATTTGAAGTGAATAAACGTTCTTGGAACCGAATTAATGTTTTTTTTTTGAATATTTCGTAACAATAGTGACCATTCACTCGTAAGATTATTGTTAAGGAAATTGAGATTCGGTGGACAGTTTAAGAGTAATTACGTGCAGAGTGACATTTATTTCATTTTAAAGTGAAAAAAAAACCCAAAAAATTCAAATTCCACTGAAATTTCAATATTTCCCACCGATGTATCCCAAAAACAAGATGAATATCATAAAGATAGAGTTGATAATCGCAAAGTTCACAGTAATTTCAGTGATCTATAATTGAATCTCGCCGTGAAACTCCACAAAGAGATTATGTATTCTAATCCCTTCAATATTACCGCAGTAAGAAAGACCACCAGTGTAAATCTAACGAGCAGCCGCGGAATGAGAATTCAGCCGGAGGGATTACGTGCAATGTTGAATGTTTGGACGGGCAAGTAGGTAAAAACGACAAGTGAAACGGTTTTATCTGATTCAGTCAGTGAGGGCTGTCTACGGTGTCCAGTCGTTGTCCAGCGTCGCATCTGCGTGTTGACTTGTCGAGTATAAGTAAACAGTGAACGGGAGAGAGGAGGTGCCCCGTTGGATGTGGGACAACCAGAGGCGTGTACTGGGCATCGAGAGCGGAGACCAACGGAGGAGGCAGGATAATTAATCTTGACAAGACTGGCGTTGAGCATCGCCAGAGGTCCCGGGGAATGTGACACTAATTAATCTAATGTGGTATTGATATTATAATTAGTCGGTAGCCAGTAACTAACGGCTAGTCCTTGTTGATCCCTTTGGTTTGCACCAAAGTCATCCCACACGTCTTTACTAACGACTAATTTACCGTGGGGCTGGGGCAGTTCGATGTACTGATTATTGCTAAAGCAAAATCCATTGACCTACATTTTGGCAAGCAACTCATCATCATTTGGTGATTGGGGATGAGTTGCCCGGGGGATGAGGTATGAGTATTGGTATTGAGAGTCGCCGGGGGTCATGTTTTGTGTTTCAATTGGAGCTTGAAAGGCTCATTGATAATTCTGGGGAGTGGAGAGATGATGAAATGCGGGGATGGAGGTATTGATGGGCACAGGCTAAATGCGGGATGTTGACTGACGTTGGTCTTGTGTGCCGAACACTCGAGCAGACTTGCAAGGGACATGCGTGCAACTCGATCCTCGAGCGGTTTACATTTTTTTTTCGATTGTGATGATCCGGCTTTTGGAAATTGCGAAAGTAGTGACTTTGGAATGCAACGCTGAACATTTATGACTGAAAGGTGCGGTATATTCTTTAGAATTTTTTATTAATCTATAGTTCCACTGAAATTTAAAGGAATTTCGTCATTACAAACTTGAAATTGTTTATGTTTATCAAAAATGAGAGGCTACCGAATTATCTTGTTTTATATGTCAATGTACATAATTATTTCTTCGTATTTTTCATAGCTTTATACTGCCACAAAAAAAGAGGCTAGTGTAGGTGTAGAACAGTATATGTAGGACCAAGAAAAAAAATAAATTGAATGGAACTAGAAATTCTGTGGAGAACTCAATGGAAAGGGTAAAATTCAGCTAAAAATATTCTCCAATTTTCAATTAATTCGAAATTTAATTGAATTTTCAATGAAATCTGAAATTTCTTGATTCTTTCTCTTTAATCGGATTCAATGTCACTCTCTTGAAAATTACTAGTCAACTCATTATCCATAATTTTTCAATTTTGTTTTCAGAGTGGAAAGTAGTCCGGTTTTATTCAATTAGCAGGGGAAATTAATTCTAGGATTTATTTTTCAATCTAAAGGACTTATACACAGGTCATGATGAACACTTCTTAGAAATTTTCAACTCATTAGTTTCCAGTGAAATTTAAAAAAATTTCATAATTGAAAATTCAAAATTTTATAGATGAATCATTGGAAATCGTCAAGTTCAGTTTAATTAATCCATAAAAATGAGTAGATATCTTGAATACTCAGGTAACCATATTCGCCAATTTCGAATTAAAATGAAAATTCCACTAAAAATTCCAAATTTCATGGAATTTTCAGTAATATCTACCTAGTAAAATCTGAAATTGCATTATTTTTTCCCCTAAATTGACTTGAATGTCACTCTGCTCACAGTTATTAGTCAATTGCCCGTGTATTTTCAATTTTTTCCATGAACATAGTGCACAATCGACGGCTATCTTTTCCTACACATATCAAATTCGATTTTCTTAAATTAAAAATTACTATGTTTCCACAGTAGAAACTAATTTCATATTTTTACCCTCAGTGTAATCAAGAAGCGACAGTCCAATAAGATGATCCCAAGTCCTCTCCATGTGTGTCGGTCTAACGGTACAACACCGAAGGTGATGTACCCCGTATCACTCCTGAATGCCGTTTGATGACTAGCTCAGACTGGTACCCTGTGCTCACTCGTAATTAGCGAGTTAATACTGTATAGTTGCCATTGGAGAAATGTCGATTATCGCATTATCCACATAGTTCGTCGGGTTTGACTGGAGGTACCCCGGAGGCTAGCTGTGTTGATCTTTCGCCTGATGATACTTCCAACTCGTCTCATCTTCTAGAAAAGCCCTCTCCCACAGTGTCTCGACATTTATTCATCACTTCATCACTTAGCAAGCGCACCGGAGCACCATCATTTTCCCTTCCCCTTTCTGCTACTTGAGACCGGGTGAATATTTTACCTCCTCACGACGGCTTTCTCATTTCGCAAAATTTTTTTCCTTTGAGGTTTCTGCCGTTTTTCATCTCCGCTTCTTTACTCATTTCCTTTTTTTTCACTCTCTCATCACCGAAATCATGAGATTGAAAGACTGCGGGGAATGAGTGAAATAAAAGAAGGTAAGAGGCACCGAAAAAAAATGATCGATTTGGTATAATTAGTAAATTACATTGTGATGTCAATTCGAAATTAATTTTCTGTAATTTTCAGGAAAGCGACATTACATGCGATTTAAGGGTGGAACAATTATGAAATTTCAGATTTCACTAAAAATTTAATGAAATTCCAAACCTTGAACAGCATTGTGATGAGAATGTCTCAAGCTATTTGAATTTTCAATGAAATCATGAATATTCAGTGCCGAATTACGATGAATTTTTAATGAGGTGAAAATTTAAGAATATAAATATTAAAATTTTTCTGATTTCTACTAATTTTCAGTGAATAATTGATCTGAAATTTACACCTCTCATTGATTTTTTCATTAAATTCTCAATTTTCAGAGACGAACGCCTTGAAATTTCAGTGGAACTAAAATCTGATGAAAATTTATAAAAAGTGTGACAGAAATTTAAGCCAAAATTTTTTAACAATATGCATGGAGAATAATTTAAAGAAAAATTACCAAACAAATGTAATCGTGGTAATTTGGGTCGGAACTGTTAAACTTACCATTCGTACTATCAAAAATTATCCCATGAATGTGAATGACTGCTCAATATTGCGTAATCATTCACATATATTCCAAACTTGGTATGGTAAATTTTAATTTCCCTACGTTTTGAGAAATTTGACTGTACAGGGAACAATTATTTTTGCATCCATAGATATATTTTTTTTATGCTTCGTACAGTAAAATTTGCCACGATTTTCTAGTCCTTTTTACTCAACTTTTCTCTCCGTGTATTCATCAGGTCATCACCGAAACGCTAATCATATTTTTTTCACAGCTAAAATCGCTATTCCAACATGGAGAATCTATTTTAGTGCTGATGTAAATCTCATCTCGAGTTTTATTGATTTCACATTGAATTTGAATTTCAACTTGGTGGATGGCCGGTGTCCGGTTTCGGCTCCATTGGCAAACAACGAAGAATCGGAAACTGGAGGAATCACGATAGTCTTCTCCCCCGATTTCTCGTTAGAATCTACGTAATGTCGTCCCGCCTTTTTCAAGTTCCGCTCTGAAACACTCCAACAATTTTTACCTCCTTTTTTAGCCTCTCTTGGTCTTAACGTTTGTCCCACCGTAGAACGGATTCTTTTTAATCGGTAAATTATACTGCCACCGATTCTCTTCTACTGGAAAATGCGCATGATATATGTTTATTTGAGTGGAAATGGTTTTCCATTAGTCAGGGACAACGGTGTCACGAAAAATATCGTATCTCGTGGTAGGAAAAACATTGGATAAAATTGAAAAACAACTTCGTTGTTTTCCACAGTTTTTGATTGAGCACGATATCAATTTGGGAATTTCTTGTCATCAACTTCGGTCCTTTCAAAACATTGACTTCTGATGAATAATTCATGGAAATTTTTCTAATTCAAACGATGACTTTATCTAGACACGGAATCATTCTTTAGACAGCGAAGGAAACGAATCTGTTGTCTAAAATAATTAAAACGTTTTCATTTAGTCGCTTGTTTTTTTCAAAAGCATCATTTCTTCGGGAGATGAGTCTGATTCTCAATCATCATTCCCCAAAGCCCCTGTTCCCCAAATAATGCGACGCCCTCAAAATCTCATTACCCGTCCTCACGCCAGTAGCGCCATTCCGCAGTCGCATAATGAAAATTGAAGAGAAATTTCTCTACGAAGAAACGCCCAGTGCCCCGTTTAATGAATTTTGACGTTAAAGTCGCTAGACTATGCAAATTAACGAGAACATTATACCCTAGACTAACAAGTACCTGTCTCAAAAGATCGTTTACAGTACCGCAATTACTCCACCCCTCGAGCTTTCTAGTGATATCTTTATTTCACAAATACATCTTTCTGTTTCAGGTAAGCGGATTGCTTCCGATACTCTCCTCCGTAGGTGTGATTTAATGGCAGTATAGGTGAGTCTGAACTTCTCAAGACGCAAGTCTCAAGTATCTCAAAGAGCATTATTGAGACAAGCCCGAGGAAGAAGAGAATCACGAAAATGAATGAACCAACTAAGAAGATGATGTCTGCCGGTTGCACCGGCAAAACCCTATCATCCCAGCAGAATACCCACTTTTCCCCCCGGCTTTTTGCGCCCACTTCTTCCTTCCACGTTGATTGCCAAAGAGTGCTTTCACAGCGTACAGCGTTGCAATAATTACAGCTTATCGCGTCTATATCAGCGAGATATAGACGTTATATCACGAAATTTCTGATATTGGCCTGTATGTTTGTGAAGTTGTATTTGAGGTTCCCCGCAAGGCTGAAGAATCACTTAAACGAATGAATCAACTAAGATGGTGTTCGCCAATTGCACCAGTAGAACCCTATCATCTCAGCAGAATTCCCACTCTTCCCCCCCCCCCCCCCCC
>NW_021680504.1:517770-526766 GCF_001412515.2 Diachasma alloeum
CCCCCCCCCGGCTTTTTGTGCCCACTTCTTCCTCTCGCCTTGATTGCCAAAGAGTGTTCTCTCAACGCGCACTGTTGTAATAATGACACATTATCGCGTTTATATCGCTATTGACCTATATGTTTCTGAAGTTGTAATTGAAGCTTATACACGTCTGAAGAAGAACAAGATCTGAGGGTTCATTCTCAAACGAGACGGTATCGCGGAATTTTTCCGGAGCGTTACGTAATTTTTATCTGAATCTCCTGTGAAAAATTACGATACCGTCACTTAAATTTTCTGAGTCGATTCCGTAATCGGTGAGTGAATCGTGAGTTCCGTAATTTTTACTGAACATTTCTCTCCGTGTATAGTGAAGTTTCCAATATTGACCTGCATGTTTCTGAAGTTTTATTTGAAGTTTTCCCCAAGATTCAAGTATCTCAAAGAGCATCATTGAAACAAGCCCGAGGAAGTGGAGAATCACTGAAATGAATGAATCAAGTAATAAGATGATGTCTGCCGGTTGCACCAGCAAAACCCTATCATCTCAGCAGAATGCCCACGTTTCCCCCCGGCTTTTTGTGCCCGCTTCTTCCTCCCGCCTTGATTGCCAAAGAGTGCTCTCATAGCGCACACTGTTGCAATAATTACAGATTATGAACCATACCCCGGTGTTTTTTCCTCCCGAGGCGTAAGTTCATCGAGTTATAACAGGACATTCGATCGAGCGTGTATTCACGGGTCGGTGAGTTTCAGCGTTGGTGGTTGCAACAACGGCCACAGTTGCTCTGGAAGTCCACCAAGTATACCGAACCCCGAGCTTACACGATTTGCCGAGGTGCAGGGGAGTAGCCATTAACCAACAGACGAGTTTAAACAGATACTTAACAAGAGAAATACGAATAGAAGGCATTGAGGAAGCCCTTGGTGTATATTCCCCTCAGCAGCGGTACTTCATTGCTTTCGAGAGAGAAAGAGGCTGAATGTCTGAACTCGTACATCCAACGGGGCTACTATAGATCGTGGCACTTAATAAATTAACATTCCGCATACGTCAGTGCGCATGCCGTAACGAAATGATGGTGCCTTTGCGGAAGGTTACAGAGTGTGTGGATACTGGTGTTAAGGTGCGGGTTAACAGCTGCACAGCGAGTAAATAAGAAGTATCACTGAATACTTGGGGATCACATATTATGGGGAGAACTTGGTTCGATCGATATTTTTCCCAGGGAACTATTGCAATGCTCATTTATTGTGCAATTTCCGCTATTTTCTTTCCGTCTGGGAACCACGCTTACATAGTGAATCTCGGACTCGATGGCAATGCACTTCTTGGAAATTTTTATCTAGTTCTAGTTCCACTGAAAATTCGAAGAATTTCGGCAGGGAAAATTCGTAATTTGAGGCAGACATTAGTGAAACCTGTCATTTTCTGTTCAAGTATTCCATAAAAATTCATGGAAATTGAAAAAATTCTGGTTTTTTGTTTCATTATTAATTAATTGAAAAATCAATTTAATTTGGTACTGAATATTCATGCTTTGATTGAAAATTTGATGCGAAAATTAAATGGGAAATTTAAAAGTTTGGAATTTCATTGAATTTTCATTGATTTTGAATTTCATTTCATTGAAATTGGCTGAGAAAAATTCTGAAAAATTCATACCTTATCAGTGTTTTCCAATTGAAATTTTTTTAGAACTAACTTTTTCACAAAAATCCTTGTCTTATGACTCAATAATGAATAGTTTTGCGGGAAACTTGAGTATTGCATATCACACTGCAGTAACCAAATTGAAAATTTAATAGGATTCCAATTTTTTTGCAGCAGGAAGACGAGAATTCCCCAGTTTATCTGAATGTTGAATCAGCAATTGCACATTCAGTGCTAAATTACACAGGGTTTAAATTTAATTGAACATTGAAGAATATAACACCTGAATTTTTTTGATTGCTATCAATTTTCATAGAACAATAGTATTGGAATTCACAGTTTCTGTCGATTTTCTTCATTCAGTTATGAATTTCCACGCGCAGAGAATTTTTTTAGAAAAATTATAGTGGTATTAAGGTAAAATTTCTAGAGATTTCTGATAAAATTTCCAAAAATTTCTGCAAAATTTCAAATAGGAACCGCTAAAATTCACGTCCTACTAAATCAAGTTTCCATTGTCGGCACTAGAATTTTTCAAGATAATTTCTCTTCATGCAGTGATGAAATTCCTTGAAATTGCAGTGAAACTGTCACTTGATAAAAATTCCAGAATTGTACAAGAAATGAAGGGAGAGCTGAGTTCAATCGCTTTCCCGCACTGTCCGCTTCCAATTCTCATTTCCATCAACATTTCCATTATTCTCTCCTGCCCAGTGACAATCGTAAATTTCCGATTTATTAAGCACTGTAAAACTTTTCTCCCAGCATTATATTCCCGCTTCCTTTTTTTTTCTATTTTCACCCGGTGAACCCAGGTGCAGATAAGCCTAAAAGCAATTTGGAGTCAATTATCGACTTGCGCATTGCTCTATCTCCTTTTTCACAGTTAAATTATTCACCCATTGAAATACTCGAGTTTGATCGCAACTCATCATTGGCTAGCTGGGTAATTGAAACATTCGAATGCTTTTTGCATGAATTTCCTATTCCGTTCACGAGGTACCTCTCGATCGCGTAGCACCAGTGGCAGCCAATGAACGATAATCGAGAGGGGAAGCTGGAAAACACGAATGAAAGGGAACGGGGGAATTGTTGTTTTCAAGTGCAATCTCGATAACCGGAATAGTGGGTATCGTTGTAACAATTCGTTGTGTATTAATCGCTCAATGATTAGCTTGTCAATATTGATGGGTACGTAGATATTCAATTGAATAGTGTTACCTCAGGCGTGCATATCAATTCCACTCCCCATTTCAATCACTCGATTGTTTCAACGTCATCGATAATGGCTCCATAACTGTCTAGGACACCGCAAAAAAAGAAAGAAAAAATATAACCAGACAAAGATAGGAGAATTTTCTAGAAGATTCAAAATTTTTGCTGAATGTTGTTGAAAACCGCAGAATTTTCTGAATTTTTTGTTAGAAGTTCCAAATTTTTTTTGAATTTTTAAAACACTTGAGAACTTTTTTGAATTAAAAAAAACGCCTACTGTCTCAAATTTCCTGGGAAAACTCCGAATTTTTTCCACAGGGAATAAAAATACTGGATGTCAGTGAAATTTCGTGAATAATCAGCAGAAAAGTTGAAGTTCTCAGTATTTTTTACTAAAATCTAGTATCCATGGAACTTAAATCACGGCATTTTGGTTCAATAACCCTATACTTTCGATTCTTTAATTAAGAACCGTTGGGTTTTTTAAATAAAAATATTGAGATTCATAAATTGCCATTCTTGTCTCCTCAAATTGTCTTCATTAATTATGGTGTGACATCACAATTTAGGCACCATCTCCCCTCTCCGTTACAATTCTCCCAAAACCCCGAGAAATTTTCTAAATGTCCTAGAACCTCGAATAGATGGCGCGGCGGCATAATGACTTTTTTTCCAAAATGATCCCCCTAATGAAAGCATAAACGTATCTACGTCGAAATGACAGTTTAACAATTCCAGTGTCTATCTGTAACTGTATCTAAGTCATATACCGCTGGAAGTACAACTCTTGTCGCTGATATTCTTAAGAACGCTCCGTATAGCTCGTTAACCCTGCCCTTCTCCCGGAACACAAGAAATACTAGACGTACCACTTAATCTGTTGTATATATCCGAGGTTCCCAGAGCAGACGTCTGACGTAAAGTATCTGCACGTACTCTATGCTACGTGTAAACTGTGAAGCAATTAAAACGAGTCAAACTAACATTCCTCCCTCGAACGATCGTTAAACATTAATTACCACGAGCCCATCATCATCCCCACAAATATTGGTTATTTCGAGTTATAATTATAATCTCAACTCATCAAATCCATACTACATTCATAAATCTCACTCAACTTTACAGTTCAAAATCCGTTCTGTTTTAAAATTAAATATTTCTCTATTTTAGGAAGAAGAGTCATCAATTATTCAGAATCTAATCATTTTTCCTTACATGAGCAATCGACGCAATAAACACTTGTTAATTTTTTTGAATTCCAATCAATTATAAATGAGTTACTTACCTTCAAATATCAACATTGAAGATAAATAATAAATTCATCATCCAAATCCATCATCGTTTGATCATTCCTGTAATCTGAAAACGTAAGCCATTAAACTTTTAACTGCGATCAAGAAAACGTGAATCAATAATCAATTGGCAACTCGAAACATTGTGAACATCTGAAAATGATCATAAACAACCAATCAAATTAAAATACCTAAAGCATCACTTTTATTCAAATAAATCAACAAAATTTGAGAATAACCTGAGTCAAATTATTTGCAACTCAGGAGTGTCTTAACGTGATGTAAAAATATCAGCTATTCCAGTCCACAATGAAATATTTATAAATTTTATGATGAATTCATTAATTTTTTACAATTATTATTTCAATTATTCAATGTATAACGATTTTAAAAGTCTGTCAAGTATAATCTCGGATTCCAAACAAATTCAAATCACTTTCAAAATCAAACCATATCTTTTTACGTGAACAATCAACTCAATAAACACTTGTTAAATTCTTTTCAATTCCAATCAACTCTAAATCCCTAAATTAGCTTCAGCTATCAACATTTGATCATCCCTGTAATCTCGAAACTTAATCCATCAAACGTTTAAACCGCGACCCATAAAAAGTGAACCAACAATCAATTGAAAAATCGACTCGTAAACATCTAAAAATGATCAATAAACATCCAGTCAAATAAAAATACCTAAAATATCACTTTTATTCAAACAAATGAACAAAATTTGAGAACAATCTGAGTTAAATTATTTGCAACTCAGGAGTATCATAACGCGCTGCAACACAGGTGCAACCGCTGTTTCCATTCAATCTTGCAGGCTTTCGATACAAATGACTAGACACTAGAGCTCCTATCGTATGGATTCTCGATTATCTCATCAAATCCGCACATCAAAACTCGAAGAGCCCGTCTCGTACGTCGTGAGCCGTTAGAATCTTGGCTTCCGCGGGTCCCTTCTGTCTGCTCACTCGTCCATCTCCCCCTCGTAAATGATTCTCAAGCCAAGCCAGTGGATCCCTTCAAGTACATGCGGGTTTGTGTGTTCTGGGGCCCCAGGTGGCCACAGGCAATACGTAACCCCAGCTATTCCACACAAACGCACATCCAGCCGACTTCCATCGTTTGTCACCCAACCACCCACCCTCAACCTCCAGCAATATACTCCCAGTGTGAACCAATACAACTGCATCAGCATGAAGAGCAGCACGTGCTAGACTATCGTATCCAGGGCTTTGGGCGCCCCGTAACATTCAGCGTAATGACATTATACTCGGTTGTACAATAATGATGGCCAATGCGTGGGCGCACACCAGACGACTAGGCGGGTTAACGGTAACGACCCGGTCCTGATCCGACCGGGCGCATCAACCCAGTGCGTCTGCATTTATGCTTCTCTCCATTCGTTTCCTGAATCGTAATCCATGCCAATGTCGTTGCCCAGGGCACTCCAGTTCACCATCGTGTTCATGAATGTTGGGTGATGGCTACCATTCGTGAATACTCGATCCTGATGAGGTAACGAAATTTTATTGAGTCATTCAGTGTATTTTTGTCATTTCGGCCGTAAAACAGCGGTGTGATGTAAAATATTGGACGCTGTTGAAAAATTTTGGCGGATTTTTCCGAAAAAGAGTTTGAGTTAAAGGGAAAAGTCGATGGGGTTTCAAGTTTCTCAGAAAATTTAAGTATAGTTTGAATTATTTTAACCACAGGAAAACGGAAATTTCGCAATTCATGTGAATTTTTGAATGCAAATGAATTTTCACGGCCGAAGTCGCTGGTATTTTCAGGAAATTCTTTTGAAATTCTCGGCATTCCTGGAAATTTTTAAGGAATTCCCTGAAAATTCGGGTGAATCTGGAATTCAAGGAGAGGTTCCTCTGAATTTTCCTGATTTTTTTAAACTATCGGGAATAATTAAATGGAAATTTATAGTCCCTACGCATTCTTTCACAAAATTCTGAATTTACAATGACAAAATTCCTTGAAATTTCAGTGGCGATGTTACTTGTTGGAAATTTCCAAGACCCTTGACGAACATTTTCTCGGAAAATTTTCAGCAGTGTTCGGCACACGGCTGAAAAAACTTTTCTATCTCATATGATTGCAGCTCGAGCCGAATAAAAAAATACTATATTCAAAATTACAAATTAAATTCAAGAACGCATGGTATAGCAATTTTCATAACAAGCCATACGTTCAGCGCAGCTGGTATGTGACCCCCAAAGAGCCAAAATGATAAAATTAATTTGACCAAGTCACACTATTTAGTTTGACCGTTTTTTATTCGCGTGGAATTGGCACCAGTCATGAACAACATTTCTCCTCCATCATTTTCACTCTTGCGAGATTGTGGAAGCGCCAACGCCGATCTTCGGACGAGGAAAAGTAAAGAGCTAAGAGACTCTGTTGGCCTAATGCTTCCTGCAGCATGAAAATTTGAAACTTTATTATTTTTTCCCAAAACAGCTATTGAACTCCCCATGAAATTTCACTTTTTTTCAAAACAGCGCATTGCTCACAGCAGGAGTGGCCAATACTTCTACAAATTCCCCGAGAATTCAGCCTTTCGATAGAGTACACACCTTACGCTTCAGGTTATACCTAAGAGTAATGCAGCGTGATGTGCACGGATGACTTGTCGAGAGCCGGCATTCACATAATAGTTACAACGAATAGAGTACAAGCTGAACCACCCCCGAGGCGATACAAAGACCTCTCAACCCACGCAATTTTCACAAGGAATTCTCTGAATCTCCCAACTCGTTACAAGCCCATGCCCCACCCTTCAATCAGTCGTGTAACGCTTTCATCCTTGTTACAAGGGGCCGAGGCGCCTCTATTACACTCCTATCAGCAAAACTGATTTGAATTTAACGGTTGTCAAAGGTGTATTGTCTTACCTCAAGTCCCAGTGTTACACGGCATTCAACTGGGCATTCTACGTATCACTGCCTTCTCTCTCCATCATTCGTGGGGTCTACTTATGGTATTCCTCCTCTCTTACTCCATTTTCTGATTCGCCGCAGGCGAGAGACTACCTGGTACCCGTGTCTGCCCAGTACAATGATTACTTCGGGAAAGTTACGCTGACCCGGTAATCCAGGATGCGTGGCCACGGAACTGGGTAATAATTCTTTGGGTGGTGCCTGCTTTTCTTCTACACTCAAGAGCCATTCTGACCTCATTGGGCTAGTAAGGAGTATACTTCCTATGGGCATTTTAGAAACTCGGGTCGAGGTAAATTAGAATCGTGAGGCTGTGAGTACAATTGCCCTGAGTTTTTTTATTTTTAATTTCGAACTCGGGGAAGGCATGGTCAACAATCAGCGAGCACGTTTGGTAATGGATGGGAGGCGTTCCACACTGTTGAAAACAATTGAAATATCAGGAACTTGCATTTTCCTGATTTTTATTAATTTACATGAAATAATTGAATATGGGAATGAAAACATGAATATTCGATTCTAAATTGCTTAGAATTTACATTTAATTGAAATTGTTTGAATTTAATTTATTTGAAATTTAATTGATTTTTTCATGGACTTTTGCATTTTTAATTACTTAAGTTCCTGAAATTTCAGAGAAACTTTAATGCGTTAAAAAATTCCAACAAGTGTGCCGATGAAGATTCACGATGTGATTGAAAATTCAAATAAGTTGAAGAATTCTTGTCTAAACTATCGATGAAATTTCATTTTTTACGAATCCGGTATTCCTAATTTTTTTGGATTTTTGATCCCAATTCAAGTGGTTTTTGAATGAGAGATTTTTGTCCCACCGAAACCTGGAGTGAAATTCCCTAGAACAAAGAGGAATGCTCAGTGAAATTAAACCAAATACAAACATTACTGAAAATGCGAATATGTATGTAATTTTGAGGATCTCATCACAAAAAGACATAGTTTCGACACATTTGAATCGAATAAATCTCTTCATTAAAATTTCTTTACTCCACTAACCTACTAAAAATCATGAACTCACTATTTATTTCCAATAAAAATGGAAATGATCCGATCACAATAAAGGATTATTACTCTCTCAGCTAATAAAATCCTCATTCAGATAAAAAACATTTTATTTTATTCAGCAAACTATTGATATGAATAAGAATTAAATTCAACCCTGAATAAACCCTAAACCCCATTCACCAATTTTGTTACTTTATAAAACCGAACAACCCCATTCGTTCATTCACCCTCCCCACCAGTGAAATAAAAAAAATCCGCTGAACAAATGACAAATCAAGCACTCGCCCTCATAAATTACGTAACCGAGGCCCCACCGGGCGGACATAGTCCTCCGGACACCCACAGAATCCTTGTAAGAGGTAAAAACTTTCTCACACGTAAAATTCCTCCAAAGTAGCAGTAACACCCCAAGTGGCGGCAGTTGGCCAAAAACTTTTGGTTATATAATACTTTTCCCCACTGGTGTGAAGTACAGAGAGTACCAGTGGGCGAGCGCCACAGACGTAGACCACTGGAGTTTATACTGCGATCACTTCTGTATTGGAAACCGTGGGGCAGAGGGTGAATGTAATTGAATTAACAGAGAGCAGGAGAATCGAAAAAAAGTCAAAGAGCGTGGCAACTGCAAATGGCCCCCGAGGGTATGTCAATATACAAAAACCATTACCCCCTCCAGTGCCTCTAGCCGCAGATGAAAAAAAAAAACGAGGAGACAGAACAACGAGAAAGACAGAAAAAAGGCGGAAAGCCTGAAGAACATTCCGCAAAGTTTGCGAATTTTCCTCACCCAATTTCTTCGACTGACTCGAACGTAAACGCTTTTTCCGATTCCGTATAGAGCCCTCATCCAAGCCCCTTCTCCCCCTGCCCCCCCCCCCC
>NW_021680504.1:527273-549928 GCF_001412515.2 Diachasma alloeum
CCCCCCCCCCGAAAACGTGTAAGGAGCGTAGCGAAGTCTTTCCCTCATTTCTTTTCATTCTCTCACCCACTTTCATTTTATACTCTTTGCAACTCCTCCAATCCACCATGAATATGTATCCACGGCGCCAGAAATCTTTGCCCAACACAATGCAACTCGGTTGGAGTAAAGGAAAGGGGGAGGGAGGATCTATCCAGCCAGTGGAGTCGAGGGAAAAAGGAATAAAATGGCCGAATGAAGAATTTACAATTGAAAGCTGGCGCACGAAGATTTCCAATGCACCAAGGAGAGAGGGGTGTAGCGCCAAAAGAAGACAGAGAGAGAGATAGCTAACGCAAGTCTTGAGTAAAGCTTCTTCTGTACCCCGCATTGAGGGAGTCAAGGAGGATCAGCCACTCACTCTTTTCCGTCCGTCTTACTTTAACGGTAGTAGGTCTCTCTTCCTCATGAAATCCCACTTCTCAGTCTCCATGGGTTTTTCCCGATGCACCAGTTGATGTAGTCGAGAAGTATCGGCCTTACCAAATCCCTCGGTCCCCCGTACCGATCATCTTGGGTATTTTCAGTGGAATGTACATCAGGGTGGATGGAATAACAAGAGTGGTGAAAATACTTCGACATGGGTTGGGATTGCCCGGCGGGCTAATGTAGGATAATTTAGCATTAGGATTGATTAGTGGATAATTCGTTATGTTGTATTTCATTATGGTTTCAAACTCTTTAGTTTTGTGTTAATCCTTGAGGTAAATGGCATTTCAAGTGTCGCAAATTAAGACATCAAGACAGACATTCCAGACATTCTATAAGTCTTGACCGGAGGATTTTTTCGTGGTTCAAACTTCACTCAGAGAAAAAATTTGATCTGCTGAAAAGTTCGTGTTTCATGTGGGAATATTGAATAATAAGCGGGAAACTGGTTTCTGGAGCTAAAAACGCGATTTTTGTAAATGCATGAGGGGGAATTGATGATTTAACGTATCCAATCAATTCAAGAGATAATTAGGTGCTCGTGGGGTTTGAATATATTCGATCGATTTCGAAGTGAAAATTAGTGTACAACATTGAATACTCGAAAAAAACTGTTTTTGGGGGTTAAAAACGCAATTTTCGTGGATGCACAAGTAAGATTTGATGATTCCATCTTATATATAGGGGAGGGTGGGGCAAAACGGCCCCCCTTCAATTGTCAATAACTTGTGAATGACATTGTGAAAATTCCCAGTTTCAACTTCATTTTGAAGATAATTTTTCATTCTTCAAAACGAGCTCTAACTCATCCCAATCGGATTATTAAATCGGAAAATATTGACGATTGAAGGGGGTCCGTTTTGCCCCATCCTCCCCTACATAAATATATGCTCGTAGGTTTTGAACATATCCAATCAATTTCGAAGTGAAAATCAATGTACAGGGTTAAATAATAAGTTCGAAACGATTTTTAGGGGCTAAAAACGCGGTTTTTCTGAATGCACAAGTGAGAATTGATGATTTCACCTTTTATATGGGTGAATCATTAGCTGCTCGTGGGTTTTAAACATATCCGACCAATTCCGAAGCCAAAATCGATGTACAACATTGAATTCACAACGAATTAGACACAGAATTCCGACCATGAAACAATAATGCGCAATGTTACGACGGATTGTTCATGCGATGGATTTTTGTGATGAAATGACTGGTAACATCACAAACCCGTAATAACTAGAGGTGGTACCCGGTTCGGCCATGAAGATCCACGGTCGTAACGATTATTTTAAACAACCCACTGGCTAGGGAATACAAAGTGGGTTCTTAGGTAAATGCCAGGGACCTTTTCCCCTGCCTCCACCCTATCCACGCCTCTTATCATTTTACCATACTCACCTACTTCACGGCCCTCCCTATCCCCGGTGAGTCTCGGTCATTATTCTTTCCCATTTGCCCATACCTCATTCACACTGCTACAACACTCCTTGCATATTTCCCAAGTCGCATCTTCATTTGCCTCAACGACCCTACACTGATAGTCTCCTCTTCCTCACGGGTGTAATATTCATGCGCACCGCCACTTTACTCTATTTTCATCGTAACTGGTGGAAAAACTTGTGCTACAATCGCTGTTACGATATTAATTTTTATAAGTGTAATTCCACTGATGTAAATATCAACCTCATCAATTCTTATTTGAACGCTCTACCGATTTTAGATTTTGCCCCGAAGGTACTGCGACAGGAGAATTTTCCCACCATTTCAGCTTTATTCGAATCTGAGAATTGCTTGTTAGTGTTTCCGACGACCGGAAAACGAAGGGAATGAAGAAAAAATGAGTGGTATTACGCGGCTGCTTTCCACTCAGCGACGGCTTTCGAGGGAGAAGAAAAATTTAAGGGCATACAAACCCCGGCTGTTGAGGTGGGTGGTGGGAGACAACTTCGGGGCACATTTATTCGGGTAACGAGGCTTTTAGGCGGCTTCAGTACCTCGGCCTCCCTCATGTGCTTTTACGAGGCACCGTATCCTGGGGTTAATGGCGGAGGAATCGCTTGGGTCTTCCTCCCTTCGGCACGGAGTCATGGGAGTTTGATAAGAGGCGAACGGGCGAGCTACTCTCGTGCGTGAACGAGGAGAAATGACGCATTCAATGGCATGGGAGGCTTTATTTGACATTTTTCTGATCATTTCGATAGTATTTTTCAATGCTTGAAAATTAATCTTGAAATTTCAATTTAAAAAACTTGATATTTTTAACAACATCGAATTTATATGAAATTGATCTCTATTTTGTTAATGAAAAATCAGGTAACTTCTTTGAATATTCAATATTGAATTCAATTTCATAGGAAATTGTAATTTACCGGTTCATATGACAACGAGGATTATCGAAAATAATAAAATTTCAGGCACATTATTTTACGGAATTATCAATTTATTGAAAATTCAATTGAATTTAATATTCAATTTTCATAATGAGGTCAAACAGTCTTTAAAATATCAGTGACAACTTATCATGAAAAACTGAATTTTATTGAATTTTCAAGATGAATGGGAAATTTTGTGAATAAGTGAGGAAAAATTTTCAGGAAAGTGATATCAAATTTGATTTAGAGAGAAAAAAATTGGATGGGGAAGTGCGCCTAAATAATTATGACTCCAAATTTCAGTTTTTTAGCAAACACTTTAGTTTTTTTTTTTGAATACTTGTAAAAAATTTCGCAGAATTTTGCACGTACGTACGGATGTGCATACAGACATTTTCTAAGATATTATATCTCGATGTTTAATGAAATTCTAAGTCGTTTCCCAGTAAAATTAGAGAATCTCTAAAGTTTAGTTTCCACTGAGTTTTCCATAAAATTTGGAATTTTCCATGAGGAAGTTTCTTGAATTTCAGTGAAACTTATAGAAAAAAATGAAGAAATCTCAAATTTCACTGAAAATTCAATAAAACACAATTTTTTTGCAGAAGAAAAGACGAGAATGTCCCAATTGACGAATTTTTAATCAAAACATGAAAATTCACTCACTTGAAAATTCAAGAATACAATTACTTGAATGTTCTTCACGTCTATTAATTTGCAATTTCCATCATCTGTTCCCCAAAATTAGGAATTTTCAATGACTAAACTCCCTAAAATTCAGTGCAACCAAGTTCCAAAAATTTCCAACCCTCTCTGGGTTAGTAAGGGATTAACGATTGTGTCCAAATAACTCTGAAGTTTCATTTGCCCTATTATTCCCCCTCATCCCATTAATTTGTGAAACCTCAGGGATTGGAGATTGGAATTAAGCCATGAACGTCAATGCAAATTCATTTAAACGATCATGTAACATTGGTATCCTCTCGCTCATAGTTCACACAAACTCTCCGGGTATCCCCTCACCAACTTCATTGAGACGAATTTCACGGTTACGCGTAATTACACGTTCGAACGGCGCTTAATGGTTCTCGAGGTTTACTTGGTAATTGAATCCAGATTCTCTGGCGCTAGCACATTTATAGGATTCCCGAGGGAGTCGTAGATTCTCTCTTGGCTTTTCTGTGTCTCACTCCACCTCTAATGCGATGGATAGTGGCTAGTTCTCAGTGAAAAGACTGAGGGGGGAAAAAAAGGACAAGCCTGCGGGAGAGAAAAAGCACAAATGCCCCATGAAGTCGATCGGAAGAAAATCTAGCTCGGGCAGATATTGACTACCAAGGTTAGGAGTGGTTTTAGCTTCGGGGCGCGATGCAAAAGAACTTGTGCCAACGAGAATAACAGCAGAGAGAATGGCTCAAACCAGTCATAAATACTGTGTCCGTTATTGTCTAATTAGCTCGCCAACTGTCCAGAAGGGAATGCCGGGGTATTGGTTCATTGTGTACCGTTAGCTGTTATTTCTATCGGTGCGCCCTTTGGTGGTTCTTCATTGATGACTTAAATGGACGGTTTCAGGCGGTTTTCTTGCGGAAAATGGAAATGGAGAGAGTGCATTTTAGAGGTCTTTCGAGGCGTGGAAGAGACGGTATTTGGAGTAACGGAGGTCGTCGCATTAACTGTACCTCTGTTAATGAATGCTCGGGGGTATTCTTATTTTTTAAACTGGACAATTGCTGACGTTTATGTGTCACTCAAAAAGAAAAGAAGAAGAAAGGGCTCATGTCGTCATCTACTTGCTCCAAGTAGACACTAACGGATTGTGTCGATACTGTTAAAAATTTTTGACTGAAATTTAAAATTTAATTATTTTTCCCCTAAATCGGATCCAATTTTACTCTCACGAAAATTACTAGTTAACTGTTGGTGGAATTCCATTTTTTTTCTAACGGAGAACCCGAGAAATTTATCTCATTCAGGTGCACAGGAAAAAAATCGGTGGGGTGATTTTTTAGAGGAGGCACATCTGGAATTACAGAGCTAAAATATTTGTTTAAATTTTGATAGTCGATTTTGAAAAATGGAATTGTCGGAGCTGTGGAAATATAAGCATTCTGTACAATTAAAAACATGCGAAATTCGATGGAAAAAAACTTCCATTTTTCAATCCACTAGCTAGGGCACTCAAATAGAGAAGAAGAGAGACCTCAAGTCGTCACCTACTTGCTTCAAGTAAAAATTAACGGATGGAGTCGACAATGTAGAAAGTTTTTGGCTAAAATTCCCAGGACACGTCTTGGAAATTTCTATCGTATCTTGGTTTCACTGGCATTTCAAAGGATTTCTTCTTTGAAAATTGCAAATTTTATAGACAAGTCGATAGAAACTGTAAATTTTACTTCAATTATTCCATGAAAAATGATAGAAATGAGAAAAATTCAGGTAAATATAGTCTTTAATTTCCAATCAAGTGAAAATTTAGGGTAATGTGGCAACGATTATTTACGTTTTAATTAAAAATTGAAGTAAGAGAATTCTTATCTTCTTGCTGCTTAAAACGTTGGAATTTCATTGAATTTTCCGAAAAGTTTGAAATTCAATTATTGTCTCCCGTAAATCAGATTCAGTCTTACTCATAGAATTCCAATTTTTTTTCTAAAAGAAAACCGGAGAAATCTACACAGTAAAAAAAACTCTGGGTGATGATTTTTATGTGACACGAGATGCATGGCATCAAGAGAGAAGGTACATCTGGAGTTACAGAACTTCAAAAATTGTTTGAAGTTTGATACTCGATATAAAAAAGTGGAATTGTTAGAGCTGTGAAAATGTAGTCATTCTATAAAACCGAAAAATGCGAAATTGGATGGAACAAAAGCGTTGGATTTTTCATTCCACCAGGAATATTCTCATATTTTGAATCCATGATGTCATGTTTTCTGTATCCACAATATGTCTCCCGTAACAGCGCTAATTGCTCGTGAACGCGTTCCCATTAACAAAGTAAAAACATTTTGCAACTCATACACAGTCCGATCTCATTATGAATACATTTCATTCAGAAATATTCAATTGACCACAGGAAAACTGCTCTTCGTTCTCAACTGCGCCTAGATATCCGTAACATAAATCCCCCCCTCCCGATATTGGAAATAATCCGCTGGTCGACTGGGTCCATCCATTTATGCAACTGAGAACGTTGATGCGACCAGGAGAACCAATGGGAAAAAATAGTTACGAGCGCATGGGTTTATGCGACGCCGCCTCGTTATCGTCCACTCTCGGGGGCTTGGTTGACCATCGGTACCAGAATGAGGATCCGCGGGGAAAACGAGAGGCGCAGGGATGGATACAATCCAGGGGATAATACCCAACCATTTCCCATCCCGACAGTATACTCAGTTATTGTTTCAATATTCCCGTTCAAAGAGAATTTACAAAAGCTCTCTTTCCCCGGTATCAGGTCTGGTTGCATAGAATCAGACATTTTTTTTATCCCGCTACGAGGTGGAAAGCCCCTCGATCGGATACCCCTCGTCATTATTCGTACACATAGAGGATTAAAAAAGATGAACGACTGTTCATGCACTGTTGAAAATTTTTGGCTGAAATTTCCGATACACTTTTTAGAAATTTTTATCAAATTTTAGTTACACTGAAATTCTCAATGTATTTCGTCATTCAAAATTCAGTAGTTCATGGAAAAATCGATGAGGATTGTAAATTTAAGTTCAATTATTCCCTGAGAATGAACAGAAATCAGAAAAATTTAGGAAAATATGTTCTTCAATTTTTAATTAATTGAAAATTCATCGTAATTTGAAACTGAATGTTCACGATTTCATCTCATTGCTGTTAAAAAATTTGGAATTTCACTGAATTCATGTTTTTTTCTTTTTAAATCGCATTTAGGGTCGCTCTTCTAAACACAACTAGTCGATTCTCCCTGAAATTTCAGTGGTTTTCTAACAGCGTTCACTGAGAGATTGTCAGGAAAATAATTTCCGTTATTAATATTTCATTACTATCAATGGATAATGAAAAAAATTGAATCATGATTTTTCTCGTAATGAATAATAACACCAGATGTACTTTTCATTGCGATACCAATGAGGAATGAAAAGAAAAAAGAAACATAATTTTTCAATCAATATTGCTACAAAATTAATTTTTATTACGATATGAATGGAAAATGAAAAACAGAAAATCCTGATTTCTTTCGTCATGTGGAATGAGACCAAATTGATTTTCCATAATCGTAAATGATTAATGAAACCAAATTTATTTTTTATTATTCTGGAAATGGCACATGGAAAATATATAATTGCGAGACCGACGGTAGTGGCCGTGCGGTCAGAGTGCTAGACTCGTATGCCAATGATCCGGGTTCGCTTCCCGGCACCGGCGGTCAAAATTTATAGCGCTCTAATCTCACAGTTTCACTGCCGAGCGGTAGTCCCGTTAAAAGGACGACTGTACCAGGGCAGGTTTTTCCCTCGAATGAGGTTTTCCCTCCCTTCGGCAAATGCGGTACAGGGGGTTGAGGGGGGTGGGAAGGGAACAAATCGTAAAGACCCTAAAGGGTATACGAGAAGAAAAAAAAAAATTTATAATTGCGAGTACATTCATCGTGACTGATAGAATCAAATTAATTTTTCGTTATCGTAATGATGAGTAATGAGAAATGATGAATTACTCTCATCATGACTGATGAAACTAAATTAATTTTTCATTATCATACTAATGGATATTATTTTAAGAATTTCGAAATGTTAGTTATCACAAGGGAGTCGATAAGACAAACTCTGTCGAATGGGAATTTTTTTTTATTACTAGTTTTCGCAATGTGCATATACATTATGAACTGTACATTTACATTGTGTGTATACATCAATGTACACTCAAAAATTGTCCACTGAAAGTTCAGAGAATTTTGTCATTGAAAAGTCTTATTTTCGTGGAAAAATGCTTGGAAACTGCAAATTTCAGTTTAATTCGTCCTGGAAAATTCATAAAAAATCAGAAATATTCAGAGAAATCTGTCTTTGAGTTCCTGATTTTTTTGAATTTTTACGGACTTCCTTCGAAGTTCTTGGAATTCCGTGAATTTTAAAGGAATTCCCTGAAAATTCAAGCGAATTTGGCAGTGAATATTCATTTGCACTCAACTAATTCACCTAATTTATGGAACTTTCGTCTTCCCGCCGCAAAAAAATTATATTTTTGCCTCAATTTTCAGAGAAACTCGAAATTTAATTGACTTTTTCCCCTTAAATCGAAAATGAAAGAAATTGAATTGAAGTTCTCTTTCCGGAAAATTGAGTCAATTTTTTTTTACAGTCTACATCTTCCACTTGTGTGACCCGTTGGTATATAACCCAAACATTCGAGTTCTGGCCGTTCAGCCGACGAAATATATCGGCCCAGAGATCGTATGCATGATCAGAGACGACGGTCGAGGGGAGTACGAAAAATAACGAATAGTGCGGAGGGTGAGCTGCGGAAACAGCCAGGATAGAAATATCTTTCATCCAGGTGGATGGTCCTTCTCGGTTTTCCGTTGACATCCATCCACTTCCGACCCCTCAATGCCCCAGCTCCTTCCACCCGGCGGGAATTTGCAAAGGGACCGGAGACAGTCTGCTGCTCTCTTCCCTCAACGGAATTTTCTTTTCCAACCCCTTTGGTAACTCTCCACATCGTTCTGCCATCCACTCACCAATAATACGATGAATGCATCCAATTTTTTCTCATAGCATTACCCCGTGACCCCATCGCTTTTTGCGGGTAACCAAAGTAACCGCACGAGGTAGCCCACGGCAAAGTAAGGTACGAGTGGGTGAGACGAAAAATGAAGGAGTATTAGGTAAAAGTTAACGAAGTTAACCTCACGAGATGGTTGTTATCAAATCAGGCACTGCATTTTGCGCATTACGTCAAACCGCGTTCCTCTTCTCATTTTTTTCAGCTGTTTGACGGACCATTATGGAAATTATACAGACAGAAGAATTAAGTTGGCCTGTCCCCATTTCGTTAATTGACATTATCACGAAACTCGTGGCTCTTCCAAACGTCCCACATCTTATAAATGAAAAAAATCAACGACTTGGTGCACCTTGATCATCCTCATTCACAACGTGACTACAATTTAACACATGCAATCGTTTGTAATCCCCCCCACCAATGTCAATGCAATTACGCACCAAGTGGCTGTGAACGAGGGATAATTGATACATTGACTCGAGTTACGTGAATTGAGAAATTTCTTTGTTACTCGTTGTGTTGTTAGCGTTGGCTTATGAATTTTATTTGAAGCGGTTGATGCAGACACTGACTACGGTGAGGTGAAAGAGATGAGTAGGTCAGTGTATAATTATCTTCAACAAACGTATACGTTTCCTTCTTATTTATTCTCTTATCTCGCGGAATGAACAATTCCAAGTGTTCTTTTCCCATAATAATTTCAGCTGGGGTTACAATGTGAATGTGTGTCTTGAGAAGGGGCATGTCATGTTGTTTGTGTTATGAGATTACCCCATTACTGGATCATTCCATTGTCTACTCGCGTGATGAATTACTCTCTTCGCGTTTATCCATCATACCCAGTTGTTTTGGAATAATCCGCTCTTCGTGGGGAGATACTGTTTTCAGTGATTGTTGAAATGGGACAATGAGACGAGTTTAATCGAAAACTCGGGGTTGTGTATGCAAACGGGGGAAGATTTAAACAAGCAAATGCACTTTCGGGGGAATGACGGGGGAGATGCCCGGATAATTCGGAAATACAGAAAACATTCTCGAGTTTGACCAGTTTTACGCCACAAGAGCTTTCATCAGGTGATTGGGGAAGTCGGGGGTGGGGGGATTAGTGTTCGATGGGATTCCATACATTGATAAAAGATGACTCCTGAAATTTCAAGTAGGCAAGTGGGAAATTGGTTTAGTTAATTAATAATTTTTAATGAAATTTATTGCAAGAAAAGTACACAAAAAATAATTTTCCGTCTATCGTCATTTCCGTCTATCGTGTATGATTCATTGTTTATTTCATTTTATTAAGTTAAATAAGATTTCTTTTGAACTAATTTTATATTATTCATATTTTGAACTTAGTTGAATGTTATCATCATCATTATTCTTATTATCCCTGTTTTCTATACAACCGATTGTCTTTTTTTACGGTTTTATCTCTTCCCTCAGCTCTTCAATAAAATGTCAATAGAAAAATTTTATTTATACATACTTGAATGAATCTGAAATATCACATTTGAAGAATACGGAGAGAAATTTTCTAGAACGATTCTAGTACGAGTACTGGAAAAAATCACATTCCACCGGCTGTGAAAAATTCTAGTGTTGTTAAGGTAAAATTTCTTGGTATTTCTGGTGAAATTTCTGGAGATTTCTG
The DNA here is from genome assembly GCF_001412515.2 of Diachasma alloeum. Classification (NCBI taxonomy): domain Eukaryota; kingdom Metazoa; phylum Arthropoda; class Insecta; order Hymenoptera; family Braconidae; genus Diachasma; species Diachasma alloeum. The sequence continues at coordinate 537,516 of NW_021680504.1, forward strand.
TGAAATTTTCACAGAAATACGGAAAAAAATTCGCGTTTTCCCCAATAAAATTTCTAGTGCCGGCACTGGAATTTTTCCTTGGCCATCACTTTGCACCTCTTCTCCCGTGCTAGCACTAGAATTTTTCTAAATAATTTCTCTCCCTGAAACCATCAGAAAGCTCACTTCCAGGGAAATTCATGAGAAATTCAAAATTTTCAACAATCATCATAAAAATCTTTTTCTGTTCATAAAATTTGATTTTTCCTCTAACAGTGATGAATAAACACACGGAAAAAAAAAGTTAGAGAAAAATTACGAAACAAGTCAAGTGATTGTGGAACAAACTCGATTTCAGTACTTTTTCACCTTAAATAGGAGGAAAAGTGCGTGAGTAATAGTGAATTTGACCCCGTTGGCCCGGGAAAATTTACTGAACGTGAAGGTCATTTGTACCAAATCTGTAAAATTTACTCTGCATTCCATCAAAAATTATCCCAGTGAACGTAAGTAATTGCTGCAATTTTTCGTATAATTTTTTTAAAAACCTATATTTTTAAAAACCAGTATTTTTTCACTGAATTACATTTCGCTCCGCAATTACCATTCGTATAGTAAAACTTGTCGCGCTTTGGAGGTAATTGTTATCCAACTCTTCTCTCCGTCCGTAAACTTTTCGAACAAACGTCTCAAAAAGTGAGACAAAATTCTCTCAATTTTTTTATGTGTTCCTGCATGACTTCCTGACTCCCGCCACATTGACATTTCCACTCGCATTGAAACACTTCTCTCTCAGTTCTGTCCCACTTTCATAATTCGCTAAAGGCCAAGCGATTCTGTCGAGTTGTCTCAGTTTGTTCCTGTCGTGATGCTGGCATATAAGTGGAATTTTCGTGCATTGCATGTATTTTCTGGTGGCATTCAACGCTCTCTCCCGGTAATTACCGTGTTGAGTTGTGGTCTTGCCCTTTGACTTTGACGATTCAATTTCATTTAACATCTGTGGGAATTGTCTTTTGAGACAGATAACAAGGGAGTTGATGAAAACAATAACTCAATATTCGTAAAATTCAAATGTTGAAGTTGAGTGCATAGTCATGCTATTCAATCGTCAAATCCTTTCTATCATTCGGAATGAAAGTGTATTACCGTGGAAACCATCGTATCCTCTGAAAATCGACAATCGTTCGTTTCCAACCGACCAACGATTACGTAATCGGGCGCACCGTGCCGCACAAAGTTTTAACGACTTGCGACATTCAATTCCACGATTCTCTGCCAATCCAGGCGCACAGACATCTCTCAGGATAATCAATCGGCAGTGTTGCTTGCCTCGTTCCTCAAAGAATTTCTCCCATGAATTTTATTCGCGAATTGATGGAAAAGTACGGGAATAATTCTAAAAATATATAAATTTTTCGTATTGTTGACTAGTCATTTTGCAGGAAATGACATTGAATACGATTGAAGAGGAAAAAATAATGAATTGTCCGATTTCTATTAATTTTCATTGGATAATTGATCAAAAATTTACTGATTCCATTGATTTTTCCATGAAATCCTGGTTTTCTAATGAAGAAATTCATTCACGAAGAGAAAAGTCGGATAAAAAATACAGAAACCGTAATGCGCTGAAAATTTCATTTCAGGAAAAAATTTCATGTAACACACAAGAGAAATTTAAGTGCTGCCAAAGCGAAATTTAAATTCATAATCCCTATTCACGATAGACTACATTAATTAATGTTCGTAGAATTATCAACCGGCAATTCAATAAAATAATACCTTTAGCCATAATTTCATTATTCAAACATCTCTCAAAATTCTTACGCAAGAATTTTTTCCCATGAAGCTATTTCCACCCAACGTCCAGTGAAATTTAACAAATAAAAAAATCCCCGAACGCAACACCGATTCTCATTCCGACAGCTGTCACTTCTTATTACCCGTCTGAACCCGAAAATACCGAACATAAGACACGAAAATGACGATTGATGGCCAGGAAAGTTATATTTTTCTTCCCACTCATTCTGAATTGACCTTCTTGTGGGTCTTGGAAATATCCGAGTCCCACCCACCGCAAGAAGTTGCTTGAAAGAAAATAACGAGAATGGATGGGTCTAAGGGGCCACCAGAGTTCCCTCCTCAGTGCTGCGATTCCCAGGCATCCAGAGCCATCGAAATTACCTTGAAAAAGGGTGTGCAGCGGTTTGCGCATAAAAAATTAATAGTTTCAAAACCACTGGTATATAAAGGGGTGTCATAGTGGCCCTGTTTCACCGATAATTCTGGTTTACGTCTTTCCTGGGGAAAGTGAAAGTAGTACTACGTCATTGGAACTCGGTGGCCCCAGGGGGAGGGGGGAGGGAACGTTATACGACCATATTATTGCTTCCGAGAAAATTTGACACTTTTAGAATTTATCGGTGGCTTTCTAAGTACCAGTTTGCGACGGTACTTGCGGTCGGTGTACAATCTGGGAGTGAGAGTCATGGTTTAAAATTGGTACTCGCGATAGGTATTCATTGAGTGACGGACTCCTTCATCCTGGAGAAGTGAACTATGTCGTAAAATTGAGTGGAGCTGCCAGCGAGGTAATTAGGCCGTGATCTGGCAAAAAGTGATTTCCGTTCGAGGAAAATTGATGCAATAATGTAGCATGATAATCTATCAATTCATTTTCAAGATCAACTGTAACACACTCGATCTTGAAAATGGAGTCGAATCAGTTAATTGATATTAATCTGTTTTACATTTTCAAATTCTTTTGAAGGAAATTTCGTCACTAAAACTTCGAAATTTGACGGAAAAATCAGTGCAAATTGGGAATTTCAGTTGAATTATTATGGAATGTATTATTAATTGGAAATTAGTGGTTAATTTTAAATTGCAGAATATATCCATCTAAATTTTTCCGATTTCTATTTATTTTGACGAAATAATTGAACTGAAATTTAAAGTTTCCATTCAATTCTCCATCACAAAGTGAATTTTTAATGACGAAATTCCTTGAAATTTTAATAGAATTGTCCCTTGCTTGAAATTTCCTCAGAAAATTACATTAAAATTTATTAACTTCATTAACAATGTTTTGTCTCGAAGAACTCAATATTTTGAATTATTCAATCACGGTTAAACAAAGAGAAAATTAATAATTAAAAATTGGAGAATATACTCATCTAAATTTTCCCAATTTCCATCAATTTTCACTAAATAATTGAACTGAAATTTTGACTTCCCGTTAAATTTTCCGTCAAATCGTAAATTTGTATTTTAATGGGACTGTCACTTGCTTGAAATTTCCACTAACTGTACCGAAAATTTCCTCCGAAAATTACATTAAAATTGATCAACTTGGTTAACAATGTGTTGCCTTGCCGAAATTAATATTTTGAATCATTCAGTCGCGATCAAACAAGATAAAATTGATAATCTCTCAGTTCCCAAGGAAAACCTATCGATAGTTCAACTGCAATTGAATTAGAACACTGCAAAATAACTCGAGCGGAACTATTAAGTCAAGAGGATCTTCAAGCCAATGCAACAGTAACCAATTCTGCATCGAGCTGACCCCATCAAATCGTGATTATCTCCACTCCGAGAACTATGTCAACTGCCAATTCCCTCCTCCAAATAATCAATTCCAAAAAGATATTATCCCAGCATCGTGTTTCCTCCGCTAACACGCGAAGTACAAGAGCACACGTGTTAAATGCCAATTCACACGGGGTCACAGACGTGAGAGGTTGCAGCAGCCAACTGACCGCGAACTCTGTTTAAAATCCCGAGACGAATGAAACCGCTAATGCTCCCAAATGCGTGATGAATCAAGGACGGACAGTCTGACGTTGAATGGGGTCTCGCGTGTACGGCTGGGTCGCGCACGAGCGCAACCAACAAGAACCCCAGCACAAGGAGGAAAAGAAAATGCCTGGACTTGGAGTGTCAGTGGCGCGCGCGAGCCAACTACTAACGAGACAGTTTCCAGCGTTGTTCTTGCAAGAACGCGCTCTGGACCATGGACGAAGCTGTTTTTTTTTTCATTCTTATTTTCGTCTCTACGGGTTTCAAGAGGCCAGACTGACCCCGAAGGTGGGGAGGGTGAAGGAGTGGGACAAGTGTTTCGTTTCGCAAATGGTTTCAAACGTATTTCCACACTACACAGAGAAAATAAATTTTGTTTTTTACACTGAGACAAATTTTTCAGGAAAATTCTTGTGCAACATAAGAATTATCTTCCAGCACCAGACAAATTATTGGGGCCATCATAATTTTTCTGTGCTACACAATTTTTCCAAGTGCGCGGATTGTAACTCATTTATGGTGCTTAGCACATTCATTTTTCGAGAAAATTTTTCTCCGTGCAGGACTATGTCACTAATTTTAAGGAATGTATCACCGATTGTTAGGAATCTATCACTAGTTATTGGTGGTACTGTACGGAGAGAAAAGTTGGATAAAATTACATAGAAAATCTTGGGTGTACAGTAAAATTGACCACACCGTAGGGTATTTTTTTCTTGCATCCATCTGAAGGCCATCGGGACCAATGGAAGTGAAATTTTACGAAACGTTCTGGGTAAAAAATAATTGTCCGTTACAGAAAAATTATACGCAATATTGAGCAATCATTCACGTTCACTGGGATAATTTTTAATAGATGCAGGGTAAATTTCACAGTTTCAGTACAATAAATCTTCAAATATAATTCAAAATCTTCAAATATAATTCAAAAGAACAATACTTTCAATACATGAGTTCAATCTTCATCTTTTCATCTTTTGATCACAAAAATTCTTTTACCTTCATTTCCCTAACTCCCTCCAAATTCTCCTTCATAACCGTTTTTTTAAGGTACACTGTTGAAAAAATTTGGCTGAATTTTCCGAAAAAAGACCTTGAATTCGATTTAAGGAGAAAAAGTGAAGGGAATTTCAATTCAAGTAAAATCTCAATTCTATAGTCACAAGATGACGAGTATTCTACAATTTACATGAATTTTCTAATGAAAATTGATATTCACTGCACATTCAAATTCTCGGAGTATGAAATTATCAAAGTAAGAGATTTCTCTGAATTTTCCTGGTTTTTAATTTATTCTCCCGGAATAATTAAACTGAAATTTACATTTTCCGCAGATTTTTCCACGAAATTATGAATTTTCAATGCCAAAATTCCTTGAAATTTCAGTGGAAACATTACATATTATAAATTTCCAACACTTACCGGAAATTGCAGTAAACAATTTTTAACAGTCCAAGTTAATTAGTGAAAAATCAGTGCAACACAAAAACCTGTCGATCGTTCGGAAAAGAATGAATGAAGTATTCAGAAAAACAAACAAGACATCATAAGTTTGAAACTAAAGATCCGTAAAGAAGTCATAATTTGAGACCCTAAAACGGAATAAATTTGGTAACACAAACGTCTCAAAAAATGCAACATAAGTGTCTGTATTTCGAACACACCTTTTTCTAGTGCAAAATGTGCAGCGATGGGCATAACCCAGCATTGGTCTGTCGACAGGTAAAGTTGAAGAGGCCCTTGCAACGGTGAAGTGACCCGCCAGACACCGATCAACGCCTTGAACATGCTGCGCATCCATACGTCCACCTTTTTCCTCATTCACTTTATTCATTTTTCCCCTGTCCTTCTTATTTTCCAACATACCGTTTGCTATTCTCGCATTGTTCGCTCAGGCGATACACACCGGACAGTTGGTTTATCATGAAGTAGACACGTGGTAGAATACACATCTGAAAATACGAGAATAATAGAAAATGTTCGGGAAAAATACTAGAGACACGTGATTCAATTATAGCAAAGGCTATCTCTCCAACTTGGACACTGATCCCCGGAGAGAATTTGATCCTGGGGGATTCAATCGCGTCTCCCCTGGATTTATTATTTTTCCAGGCTGCATACACTGTATTATCCGCTTATTCCTTGAAATATGGACGCCACTAACTGCTTCGAGGAAACTAATTCAAAAGTCTTGGCTCGGATTTTACTATTTTCTCAAGTGACTGCTGAGGTGATTCGGTCTATCGACGAGGTACCGTTTTTATTGGCCAACGGATGATAATGAAAAGAGTCTGAGTGATGATAAAATCCGAGTCCGCTCGGTGTAATTTGAATTGCCAATCAATTCAGCATTCTTCAACGCTGGCCGTTTCTCACTCTGATTCTTCTCGGCAGCGGCAAGACGCTTGAATTAGTTTAATACTGTACTTTTCTCGGTAATGATGAGGACCGTACTGGTAGTTTCCACTCTATTTTATATACAATTAACGATGAAGACTGCACGTGAACAAAATTACGCCAATGGTGGGGAGATTTTACGTTTTTGGAGTGTTTTTGAAAGAGACGTAGTTTTTGTTAACTGAGATTTCGAAATTAAATTAATACTTTGCATTCTTGTGCATGACAGGAGAAATCGAGTGAGGAAGTAATTTTTTAAATTCGAAATTTCATAGAAATTTAAATTTTTTAATTAGATGCAATTTATTGGGATCGAATCAATGGATTCGCATATATTTTATTCAACCTAAAACTGGATTTTTATTTCCATTTACAAAATTTATTTACTCAACAGATAGTTTTGGAATTTAAATGAATGTTTCTTTGATTTAAATGACGATTTTATTCATATTTCATTTAACATCATATCATTAAGGATATCCAAACACTTTGGCTATTTTTTCTCCAGTGAAATGCTTTTATACTTTTTGTAGTCCAACATCAGAACTTCAGAAAACATTTTAAAAATCTGAAAAAAATTAGCGAGTTAGTTTTTGGAGAAAGTCTGATGAAATAATTAGAAAATTACATTTTTTGAAAATTACGAGCTTTCTCTATAAATAATTTATAAACACCGAATGTTTGACAAAATAATAATTCCGTGAAAAATTTAGTTTGAATGCCTCCGAAAATTAATGATTTTTTTTCAAATTTTTCTCACGCAATTTAATTGACAAATTTGATAACTCAAAATGGTTGAAACTATTTGATCTGTACCAAAATAAAAGATGCCTGGATATCCTTAAAACATTTGCCTTGAAATCAAGACATGAGTTTGATGAATTTCCAATAAAAATATTGGTAAAATGAATAAAAAAGAACATGAAATAATTGATTTCATCTGAATCAAAGGTGAACTGCATTTCCTATTCAGAAAAAAATTTTATTTTCACCCCTCTGAATTTCAATTAACCTCAACTACCCGACAATCCCCCGGCCGATAAACTCGATTACTCCAAATTCGACAGGCACATCTAATCAGCAATTCTCATGTGTTAGTTCTACATACATAAACCAAGTCAATTAACTTTCTATATTATATATTCCCCTGAATCCCAAACGACATACATGAACTGTACCACCAAGACCTGGTTTGTATTTTCAATTAACACGATTCACAAGCGTAGTCAATCCACTTTCCTCACGGCAACGTGAGGCCTCTTCTAAACCCGAGACACAGTTAACCAACCCCTTCTCTCTACTTGTCTTTCGCTGCCGGCAAAGTCTCTAATCAGTGTTAAACCGTTGTTGATTTACTGTTACCGTATTTGGATCTACTAGTTACACCGTCTCATCAGACACCCCTCGACCCAATATGAGTATACCGGCACGTTTACGATTATGACACAGAGGACTCTGGTGTAATATTTAGCTGTAAATTTTACTTTACGGTGGAACACGCTATAAATATCGCATCTACTACCGAGTGCATTCCGCGAGGAAAAATATTAAAGTCTTAAAATGTCATAAAACAAGTCATTCTTTTGTGAAACAATATTGCCAGCATCATGAAATCCTCATTCATTCAATTTTCCTCCCTAGGGCCGTCATCGTACAACTTTCAAATAGAATATAAAAACTTGCATACTTTATTTCCCGTCGGCAAATCTGCAAGGTAATAAGCCCCCACTGTTTACCACCCCGCCGTTGATATAAGCATTTAACTTTCCCATGACCTTTCCACCGTATATTAAGTCCCAGCCGTGGGGAGAGAAAACCAAGAGAATGGATAAGTTTCCGTTGCGGGGGTTTGAGCCAAACAAGTGCAGAATGAAGGCAAACATTGAGCCGCTGAACAAGGCAGGCTTCAAAGTTTTCAGGCAAGGCGCCACACCACACGATATTGCCGTATAAAGTATCCAAAGGATATTATTAACCTGACCAGAAGCCACCGACGCCCTGAACCCCCTCAAGATGACTGCAACTATCATGCGGAAGGGGTTGAAACTTCTCAATTTGCTCACTCGGCTTACATTTTTTATCGCACTCGGCTGAATCTGGTGGTCGGCAGAAAAGTTTATAACTTCCTCGATGTAGAACAATTTTGTAATTTCCCATCGAGTTTAGAGAAGGGTCGAGCTTGAAACTAGCAGATCGAGCCCTCAGTTGTTTCAGTAATTGCTTCTGACTTACTTGAAACTACATTAATTGTGGACATTGCCTCCAAGCCTCTTCCTCTAAGAAGATTACTGAAGCATTTAACAAGTCATAGAATAAGTCATTCTTTTGTGAACACTCATTCATGCAATTTCCCTCTTTAGAGCATCATCGTACAACTTCGAAATAGAATATAAAAACTTCTGGAGATTATTTCTCGTCCGCAAATTTGAGGGGAAAATAAAGCCCCACTGTTTACCACCCTTCCGTTGATATAAGCACTTAACTTTGCCGTGATCTTTCTACCGTATGACTGCAACTATCATGCGGAGGGGGGTTGAAACTTCTCAATTTGCTCACTCGGCTTACATTTTTTATCGCACTCGGCTGAATCTGGTGGTTGGCAAAAAAGTTTATAACTCCCTCAGTACAGAACAATTTTGTAATTTCCCATCGAGTTTAGAGAAGGGTCGAGCTTGAAACAAGCAGATCGAGCCCTCAGTTGTTTCAGTAATTGCTTCTGACTTTCTTGAAACTACATTAATTGTGAAGATCGTCTCCCCTCCCCCCACTCCACCTATTTTCTCCCGTGACTTCTTCAAGCCTCCACTCTCCAGGTATCCAGATTTATCATTCACCTATCTCTTATTCTCATCCCTTCTCTCCACCTCGTTTTTTTCAGAACTCTCGAGAGATCCAATTTAAAGTTTTAAATCCAAAAGGCTTTCTTCCACATTGAACTGTCTTGTCTCCTCCCGAGTCTAATGGATTTGCGAATCAATAAACGTTTCCAAGGCACCACTGCTCGTCCAGACGCCTACAATTCTTGGATATTATTGCTGAATCTAGTGAGTACTTCCTTTATGAGATTTCTTGGAACTGTGCCACTGTGTCATCCGTTAATTAATGACGATACATATCTTCTCGGTCTGCCCCCCTATGGTGGCATTAGACTTAATTATTTCCGTTATTAGACGCTCACGTTTATACACATAGGTAAAATGCACCAATGCTCTTCGAGACATCGTTTCGGAATGCCATGGAAACCCATTCTGGATTATGACCTCCATCCGCTGGGATTTTACGAGCATCGAAATACGGATAATTACGTACTGTTATGTGTATTTTCACCAACTCCAAATGCCGTCTTCCATAACGTTCGGTGAAAATATCCATCAGGTCATTAAATAATACCTCCGTGGCTCCGTGGCATTCACAACTATCAATGAGCATTTTCAATGTGGAACGAGTGCCGTCACCGCTTCATTACTCCATTTATGGTTGAATTTATGCGTCTGGAAAAATGCGCAGATGCTCCCTCAAACATTTCCAGCCACTGCTCTGTATTTACGACTCTTCCTTTGTCTCTGAGATATCATTCTAGTGCTCCCCACCTTCTTTTCATTCCCCCCCACCCCCTCCGCCCTCACCATTAGAGTTATTCTCTCGGCAACTTGCAGTCCCTCTCTGTTTATATTTACATACCGCAAACTTCTCTGGAAATAGTTCCTCCATTCACGGAATACTTCAGGTCTGATAGTCCACACTATTTGGGAAAATTTAACCAAGAAGAAATATTATAGAAACTGGAACGCCCAGATTCACCCCAAACTGTCTGACTCCAGCCAACACCGACAAGACGGCAAAGTTTTCCTCGTCCTGTTTGCAAAACAACAAGCCCCGAAAAACTCGGACAAATTCTTACACGACACTCTCAGAATTCCAATCATGTACAGCTTTAATCTCCCCTCCGTGATTCAACTTTATAATTGTTATGACTCATTTTTTGCCTCTATATGTTCCAGGTAAGCACTTCTCACGGTGTTTTCGTTTTTTCTGGTGCTCAGACTTGAGGGAAAAACTCGTGGTGGCCCCGGAGCCCTACACATAACCCAGGGCAGCAGTGGGTAAGTTTCATCTATTGAGTAGAAAACTCAAGAGTTTCATGGGCCACTAACATTAAACTTGACGAAACTTTGTTTTTTTTTCTTCCCCCATTGGGGCGGACTTTTTCCTCGTTTTATAACCCTAGAGTAGCCGGGTATAAAACAGAGACGACTCTGAAGAAATAAGCGCGATAGACGTTTGTATCTCCTTGAAAAGTACGGGGGGGGGGACCGATAACGATTTCTCGGTATTATGATGCCCCCGAGAGCTTCATCAAGCCGAGTTTATTTATGATATTGATAAAGACCCACGTCGAGAAATCCAATTATTGTTATTCCACGTCATAATTAGAAGAATACTGCTGACGAGAGCAATCAGAGTGGGTAACCTCCAGCACAGCAATTGCGTTTAACCGTCACCATCTCATTTAATTACAAATTCAACGTTTTAATTGGTTTGCGCTTCTCATTAGACTATTTTTCTCATCCCCGAGTGAATCACGATTGACTTGGACCCGCGCTATTCCAGCTAGCTCGCTGGTAAGTGATCATTTGCACTCTGTACGACCCTTAACGAACCACACACCCATCAATTACATCAATTCAATGCCCAATTTACAAAGTGAATGATCGTAATGCGCAGGTGCACTATCAATCCACCGGTAGATCCTGATGCAGGGGGATACGGTGTATCAGTCTATCTCATCGATTTACTATCAAATAGTCTGGAGATGGCTACCGGAAGTAGCAGTTTGCGCATGCTTGAGAGGGCACTTCGTGACCAAGACATTTATGGCACCGGCTTTATATATATCGCGCATATCCTGGAACACCCCTTCTACTGGCTTGATCCAAGGAGCCACTTTCACCGATTGTCGCTGTTGAACAAAAGCCATTCATCCTATAATGGAACTGCACAATGTCGGAGGAGTGTAGTATTCGCGAGCAGTAGGAAGCATCGCGGGGGAAGTGATTCTTACCCTTGTGTTGAGGGGACTCTTAGCTCCAATTTCACGTGGAATACCCGCTGTCTCCGGGTTCTTTAGGCTTTGTGAGCTCTCGGGGTGAAGAGAATTGGCGATTCATTTTTTAATTTCAGAGAATTGTGAGCGGGGGAGTTCCACTGTAAAATAATTTGATGGAATTTTCCGGAAAAAGATCTTGAATTCGATTTAAGGGGGAGAAGGGAATGGAATTTCAAGATTGTCTGAAAATTCGAGTGAAGTCCCATTTTTTTTGTGACAGGAAAACGGAAATTCCACAATTTAGATGAATTTTTAAGTGCAAATGAATCTGGCCTCTTCCCAAGTGCTTCCGAGACCTTTCTACCTCTGGTTATGTCCCATTTCAGCACTCGTTAGGTGTGAGCAGGATTTTCCAAATCCTTGCCGGTCCCCGTAACTTCACGGGCCTATATTAAATCCGGGTTCATATCCCTGTTTATGCATGCGTTATTGAAATAAAAAATGCAATTATTGTTTTTTTTAAATCTCGGCAATCGACATTTCACGAGAGGGTGGAGGGGAGACGCATGTATGCGGAGGCTTGAAATTTTTACTCAACAAGGGGAGAAGGTTGCAGAATCTATTCTACCCACCCTTGTCCCTCTGCTTGCATGCGTTGTCTAAATAAAAAATGAAATCGTTAACAAATCTGACCTTTGTTTCAAGTGAAAATGAAAATTTTTATTTCGACATTTCTGGCGCCTCCGAGGGTTTCATTGGCATTAGAGGGGCTAATAATACAGACTCATTCTTCACTTGGCGAAAAAATTCGATTTTGGCGAAAGTCAACTTTCCCCCTGGAAAAATCGAAAATTTGACCCTTTGGCTCCGGGTGAAAATTTTTTTTTTTCAGTTTTCATTTTTTCCACATACTTTTGAGAGTTCTGAATAGCCCGTCGCTTAAATAGTCGGAATCAACGTTCACCCGGCTAAAAAATTCGATTTTTGCGAAAATTCACTTGCCCCGGAAAACCCGAAAATCTGCCCCTTTGGCTGGGGCCAAAAAAAACGGTTTCTCAGTTTTCACTTTTTCCACATACTTTTGACAGTTCTGACAAGCCTGGCGCTCAAATAGTTGGAATCAACGTTCACCCGGCTAAAAAATTCGATTTTAGCAAAAAATCCAAGATCTGACACTTTGACCCTT
>NW_021680504.1:550281-563160 GCF_001412515.2 Diachasma alloeum
CAGAATCAACTTTCACCTGGCGAAAAAATTCAATTTTGGTGAAAATCGACTTTCACCCTTGACCTACGTGAAAATGAAAAATTTTTTTTCCCCTTTTCTGTCACCTCCGAGGGTTTCATTGGCATCAGGGGGTCAATAAATACAGAATCAACGTTCACTGTTTTTTATTTAAACACCGCCTGCAAACGGGGAGATGAGGGTGGCTAAAATATATTCTGCAACCCTGTCTCCTCGTTGGCTACAAATTTCAACCCTCCGCATACATGCCTTCCCCTTCACCTGCTCGTAAAATCACGCGTTCTCGATAGCATCGAGGAGGACTTCTCAGGACCGAAAAGAACTGAGGATTCGAAAGGTCTCTGGAAAAGTACGTCGCAGAACTGATTAGGACTTACCAGGTCCATCTAGGTCTGGAGAGATCTTGAAAGACCTGTGTACGTCCAATCAGAACCAAATCCTCGACTCGGGTCAATCTAGGTCTGGAGAGATCTTGAAAGACCTGTGTACGTCCAATCAGAACCAAATCCTCGACTCGGGATATTTCTGAATCTAAGGGAGATAGCAAAATTTTCGTAACTATATTTGTTGTAGCACTCAATGGGCTCTACAAAAAAGGTTATAACAAAAATGTTGCCATCTTCTCTGTTTAGCATCCTAATTTTCTCGTTAAATCTCCCCCAATCTCCCAAACAAAAAAAATCGTTCTCAAATGATCTAGCCCAACATTTCCACCTCGAAAATTGCTCTTTCCCCGCATTCGAAGGTCATTCAAAACCCAAGCAAATGCTGTATAATGAGCCCATCCGCTAATATCCACGAGCGTCGTACAGGCCGCTGTTGGATGCAAAACTACAGGATTTACCCGGATAACTCTCGTGAAATTTTTCTCCATGCAATGACACCACTTGCCACCTCACCCTCCGCCAATTTCCCAAACAAGAGGAATCACTCTCAAATCAAGACCAACATTCCCACCTCAGAAAATTACCCCTCTTTCCCCGTATTCGAAAGTCTTTCGAAACTCGGGGAAATGCTCCGTAATGATCCTGTCCACTCATAACCACGCGCGTCGTACAAACCGCTGGTGGATGTAAAACTACAGGGTTTAGCCGGGATAATTGTAGCTGTAGCCACCAAGTCCGAATAAGCACCCATGGTTATGGAGTAACGGTACAAACCGAGGTACTACCCCAAGTTTACACTTGGTTGTCACGAGTGCATGAGAATTTATGAACCAATATTTAACGCCAACTGGCATTAAGTCTTGGCCAGTGGAAATTGTTCATGAGAATCTAGAACGAGGGAAATTAAGAGAGATACTTGTTGTTCTGAGTGTCCGGAGTGGGAGGATGTACGAGGCAGTTTGCCACTGTGAGTTGGAAAATTTTACGGGATTATTGTGAACGAAAATGACTCCCGCCACACCGGATGAACTCTTGGGCCATATATTTTTCGGGTTGCGGGGGCATTCCGCGAGTGGGAGTGCCCTTCAGCCGCTTTGCCAGTCTGGAAAAGCATTGCGAGCGGTTATTGCTGGCTATGGAATGTGGAGCGAAAAGAAGGATCAGAGAGATGGAGGAATTTTTCATTTTGCAGCAAATCATGCCGGAGACTTTCCATTGTCCAGTGGCTCGACAATGGCAAGTCAAGAGTAGAAAAACTTGTGTCTGAAATTAAGACACTTTGGTCACTATTTTTAAGACGTTTGTGTCCTTAAATTTAAGGGAGTTTAGTTGATTAAATTGCGACATTGAGACATGCATTCGAGGATTTTTGGATGCAAATTTATGATGGATTTCATTTTAAAATGAAATATTTAAACATTTTTACAAAAATTTATCAATTTATTGAAATTACTATTTACATTGTTCAATTTATAACAATTTCATAGGTCTGTTATTTGAAATTGTGAATTCCATAGAAAATTTTAACACTTGAATATTTCTTGAGGTTTTAAATCCCTCGATGACGTAGCTTTCTTCAGTTAGTGTCTGAAGTGTCTGAAATTAAAATACTTTAGTCCCCTTTTTTAAGACGTTTGTGGCTTTAAATTTGAATTATTTTTAGAGTATTAAATTGAGACATTACGACAGACATTCTAGACATTGCGCGTGTCTTACTCGAGAATTTTTTTATTGAAACTCATAATATGTTTAGTTTTAAATTGAAATATTTAGTAATTTCCCCAAAAATTCATTAATTTTTCCAAATTACTATTTAAATTGTACAATTTATAATAATAGCATATTTCATAATAATTTCAAATTGATAGAAAATGCTTGTCACCGAAATAGTCTTATGATTCCATGTCTTATTGGATAGTCTTCGAGTGTCTTGAATTGCGACAAAAAATGTCTCCAATTTGGTGACTTACATTTTAAGACATTCTGAAAATTTCCTGTTCCCTTTGTATTTTGAAAAAACCTCTTATTTTGAGCCATTTAAACTTTCTGCCATCACAAAGTGCATTTTTGCATCTAATGTCTTAAATTAAGACATCTCGAAGACACTGTTTTTTACAGTACAGCTGTTCGTATTTTCACCACCTCGAAAATCCGCTTTCATTCATTTATTTATGTATTCCCGTGACTGTCTGGGGGAAAGTTTAAGGCTTCTTAGCAATCTCTAAACTCAACTCGCGGTTCCAAGCGCCGGCATAATGGCGGATCGTTGCATGATTTATGGTTTGTGCTGGGTGTTTGATTTATCGTAGAGTTTGGCGTTGTGCCTTCATACTGAAGGAACGCACCCGCTGACTTCTCGACCCTTTCCGCCGGGGAAAGGATTCCACACGAGTGTTTGGTGTGTCGGCAAGTGGATGTGAGTGTACAGGTGAAAATGCTTGCAAATTCACGTGGTTGGGATGATAAACGAGGTCGCGCGGGTGAGATTTATTGGCTATGAAGTGGCAAAATTTTATGAAAACAATTCATATCGCTAGGGGATGGTATTCAGCTGCTGTTGCGTTTCCATATTGGAATTTAATACCCAACTTGACATAAGACCCAGGAGCGGTGCATTGAATTTTTACGGTTCACCGGGTGATGTTGCTTCCGGGATCCATGCGAGATGAATAATACGACTATCAAAATCACAATTGCTCTTTTTGCTTCCGAATGGGTGCATTGTATTCGTCAAAACGGAGATTTCCATTTTTTGAGTCAGGGTAACTAATTTTGGCTAAATTAGAAAAATAATTGTTTAAATGAATCCAATCGTGATTTAAAATATTCTTTCCAATGCCATCTTGGCCGAGTTAGATTGCGAGATTGATTGCTTCATCTTTCCATTGTTGGAAATTTCGTGAAATTTCAGCCATAACGTCATCTGAATTTTTGATGTTGCGAAGTTAAATTCAATTTCAAATGAAAGTCTTCACTAAATTTCTCATTCGTCTTGAAAATTCAAGAAAACTGGGTTTTTCATATTAAACAATCACTGATTTTTGAATGAAGGCTTGAATTTCCAAACTCATCGTGAAAAGTGAACTCCACATACAACTCAATTTTCAATAGATTCAGAATTCAGAAAAGTTGTAGCCTGCATTTTCAAAATTTTGAAGGTTTTTCAGTGCCGTATAGACCTGAAAATCGAGAATTTCAAAAAGAATATACGTATAGAAATTTCATGTAACTTTGTCGTTGTTAAAAATTTCAAGCTTTTTCACTTGAAATTTCAAGAGTAATTTTCTAACAGTGTTGTTGACAAAATTTATTTTGGAACAAATATTCAGGGAGAGGAAAAAAATTTTAACGTTGGGGCGATGTTGGCTGCCTACGTTGCACGCTGATAGTAATTCTCATGAGAGCGAAATTGAAAATTGAAAAATGGTTATAGAGTTTCAAGTTTTAGGAAGAATTTGAGGAAATTCATGGGTTTTCAGGGGGAGTGAGATGGAAATTTCACAATTTGATTGAATTTTCAAAGGAACATGGATATTCAGAACCAAAATGATAGGAATTTTCAATTTTTCCTTCGATTTTTCTGATTTTTCTGAAATTTCATGGAATAATTGAACTGAAAAATCACGTATTTTACTGATTTTCAGATCATCCCAACAGAAAATCAATGGAATATTTGATGTTTCAATGACAAGATTTCCTGAAATTTCAGTAGAAATTAAACACGATAAAAATGTCGAGTGAATCATTGAATTTAATTTAAAATACATCATCATAAAAATTCCATTCAAAAGCAAATTGGTAATCTATTATCAAAAATATTTCGACTATGTTGCCACGAAAGCAATTTCCCACACGTTTCGAGATTTGATTTATCAGGTTATGGCAGGTACATCCAATCCTCGCCTAACATTTTTGTGAAAACCCCCCAGAAAACTCCAATCAATAAATCTCTTCAGGATGGCGAGCCCTTAGGAATTTCCTCGTCCACCAAGATTGTCGCAGAAGTTTTCAGGACAATGGATGCACCCGTGGGCAACCCGATCTCAATCCTTCCTCCATCCGCGAGATATCCAGAGCCCCGTATTGACCCTCTCCGCGGGGCGAGGGGGAGGGGCGCCGCATGTGGGTCGAATTTCCGTCTCTTCAACCGGACGAAAGTCCAACAAAAAATAACCAGAGGAGCACTATCGTGCACACGAGTGCACGATGTATGGTTTTAACAAGAGGATGTGGTCGAGAGCGGACAATTCAATACACGCACTCGGCTGGAAGCCCCATCGTTATCGAGCGCCCATTCACGGCTACTCCGTTATTCACTTTCATTTCGGGGACGGGATATCAAAATCAGACTGTGTCATTTGCGATTGAGGCGTCTTTCAATTACACTCCGTGGATCAGACATTTTGTAAAACTGGAGTGACAGGAAGGATTTATTTGAATCAAATAAAGGATTATTATTTATTTATTATTTGCCATGTATACCCTACTCGGGTTTTTACAAGTTCCCTAATTTGCGGTTATCATGGGCCGACTTCCTCTCCAACCGTGTCGCATTGTACCCCAGGAGCTGTACGCCGTGCACAAACTTCTCCTGGTGGCCAAGGGAAACCATGGAAAACCTTGGTCGACACGGACGTCCATCGACCGAGCATCATCGAGGAATGTTTTTCTACCATTTCTCCGATGATTCTCGGTGTCTAGACTACCGTTCGACGGTTTCCGAAGGATTAAAAAAATCCCTGCCCCAAGCCGGACTCGAATCCGCGCCTCACTGGTCCCGTCATCCGGCCAAGCGATTTAACCACTTCAGCCACCGTCGTCGGTTCAAATAAAGGATTATTACATTTCATTTAACTTATTTCAAACAATAATAAAGTCTCAATTTCAAGAAAATATTTATTTCAATTTGATTTTTTTTTTTAAATTCATTTAATGTGAATTAAACTGCAACGAAAACTACCTATCTATTCATTTAGTTGAAATTAACAATTTCTCTGAGTGTAAAAGGCAGAAACTGTCATTGAAAAATTCAAAAAAATTACCTTTTTGATTCAAAATTGAAATGTAAAACCCTCATTTATTTTGAAAAAGACTCGCAAGGGTCAGATTTGACGCAGAAATCTGACGTATAGCGTTTTCGTTAATCTCGAATCAAGTTGAAAGGATTTATATTTCGAATGCAAATCACCATAAAAAATTCTGACCCCTCCAACTTTCACGGCATCTCAATAGAGGAAGCTCGGAGTTGTTGCTCTCCATCTCGCATTATCGCTTCTACGCGTCGAGAATGAGATAATCCGACTTCCTGGATGACGATCACTATCGATACCGCGAATCGGCATGTATTCACATCTCCCAGATCCTCAGATGATAAGCCCGTCGAATAGTGAGTGCGGAAGGTCCAGACGTCCATCAAGAACATGATTTCACGTATGGGGAGGTTCTCCTCACGTGAGCTACTGCTTCGCATGAACCTCCCGATGATATGCCTCCGGTCCATATCAAACGCACGTCTGTGCCCGGCCTGTAGGCTTTTTACTGTCCCCTCGATGCCGTCTCCGATTAACCAAGGGGACGATGAGAGACATTATGCCGTCATACTACTTTTTCTCGGTCGCTTCTCCGTCATTCTTCATCTCTATCATTTATATAATGTTGTACTTTTGAGTCTGAGACGCTCGTGCCCTGCTCACTTCATCGTTCTCACGGATACGGCTGATGGACCACGAAAATCAAAGCAATTGGAGATCTCTGAGTGCTTCGGGAGTGGTGGGGAGAGATGAATTGAGCGATTTTTGGATTTTCACCACATCCACACTGATAGAACGGTTTAGTCGAACCAAACGAGACTTTTTAATTATTACCACGATTCGTTAACTATTAACGAATCGCGGTAAAAGTTAAGAAGCCTCGTTTGGTGCAACTGAATCGTTCCACCATTTCTATCAGTGCAGAGAAAAGACGCAATTTTAATAAATAAAACTGTTCATTTGATCTCAATTAAGGATTATTACACGCGTCGGTGGAAAAAAATTGAAATTTCGTGGACTGTTGTCCAGTTATTTTCAGAAGAGTGATATGGAATTTTATTTGGGGGGAGGGAATTATGAAATTTCAGTTTTTAGTTTAAATTTTATGAACTCGCAAATTTTTGAGCAGCAGGAAAACGAGAAATCCACAACTTCCTTAATTTTCAATGAAATCATGATCTTTCAGCAACAAGTTACAATTAATTTGTCATTAATTAAAAATTGGAAGATATATTTTCATGAATCGTTCTGATTTTTATCCATTTTTATGGAATAATTGACCTACAATTTACAGTTGGCATTGATTTTTCCATGAAATTTTGATGCGAAATTTTGATGCCAACAAAATGCGTTGGAATCGCAGTGAAATTATTCAGTACCATATTACAATTAATTTTCAATTAATTGAAAATTCAAGAATATATTTACCTGATTTTTTCCGATTTTTATTTCACTCTTATCGAATAATCAAACTAAAATTACCCGGAACTTTCGATTAATTCACCTAAATTTTCCTGACTTCCATTAATTTCCATGGACTAATTGAATTGAACCGTGAAATTCCCATTATGTTTCCATAAAATTTTGAGTATTCAATTGCAAAATTTCCTGAAATTTCAGTGCAACTTTAACGTGATGAACATTCCCAAGAATTGTGCTGGAAATTCAAATAAAAAATTAATTTTCTTCGTCGTTTAACCAATAATTAAATTCCAATAATGAATAGCGTCTGCGTTTGAATCTTTATTGAAAATAAACATTTGTTTACTTTTGTAAAACCATTCATTCCACGTCATTAAATTCTTCAGATGATGAACCCCTTCCATAATCGTGAAATTTAATACAGTTCATTATCTTTGTAAAAAATTCAAAGGTGATACTGTGATAACCTTCGAAGCAACCCCCTCACCATCGGCAAATCTAAGGAGACAATACAAAACGTACACCAACAACTTCCTGGATTATTCCTCACCACATTCTTCCAATACCAGCAGTGATACTTTATCGCCAGAAACTATTGGAAGAGAATTGCTTAAATGCGTAGTCCTCTGCCATGCTGCTAACCCCGACCCTGATATACGATATGATTATCCGTGATTATAGTGCGAACGGTAGTCGAAGACACCGAGTCAAGCAATAATATTTTCCATAAAGAAGTTAACCTCCAGGGTTGTAACGTTTGTTTACGACAACTCGTTGTTTCTGCCACAAAGTACGCGTAGAGCGTTAAAATCCAACTATTCGCTTTACTATCTTCCACTTGTCTTTATGGCATTACGTGTACCACAGGGTGTCGCTCATTGTTGATACCAAGATTACGGAAGAATTTTGCCTCGAAGTGCATTATAAGTATTTGTTGTGGGTCGTTTTGTTGAAGATGCACCTCAAACGAGACTGAACTCACGCCCAAAGAAGTCAATTGGTTTGAGATATCAACGGTCTTCAAATATGATTTTTCCAAAAACTTGAGTTGAAGCCTCAGTCAACACTTTTCAAAATTGGAATTTACAAAAAGAAAATCATGAGTCAATTCTATGTTTTTTAAGCAGGATGACTGTGACTGGACCAATCCGAATTTCAGTGAAACCGAAATCCATTCAGTGTTCAGTGTTTGCTGTGAATAGAAAATTGATACTTGATACTTGATTCAAGTTAGGGAAATACTTGATTTGAAAAATCACGAGAACAAAAAAAACAACTACTCTTTCATCATGATCAATTACCCCCGCCCTGACTTGAATCAATTATCAATTGGACGTGAATCAAGTCGCAGACTCCACTTGAATTGAATCCCATCTGACTTGGATTGAGTCGTTACGTGAATGCTCTCGTTTTTTAATGAAACTTCGTTCAAATCCAAAAATTTTGAATTCAAGTCGACCACTACTTGAATGAAGTATTAATTGAACCTGAATCAAGTCGCAGAATCCACTTGAGTTGAGTCACATCTGACCTGGATTGAATCGTTACGTAGATTTGCTCGTTTTTTAGTGAAACTTCATTCAAGAGAGATACTTGATTGATAAAATTTCAATCATTATGTTGGTTTGACAATTTTCTAGTGAGACCCCATTCACGTAAGAAATTGAATTTTTTTCAATTATTAAATTGAGAGTTACATCAAATTCACTTTGAGGACTCCAATAATCGAAAGTTAAGATCCTAAGTCTTCCAAGTTTTGATAGTTTCAAGAGTAATTGAGAGTTTCAGTCTTCATCTTCGGCTCTTCACTCTTGATGAATGTCAAGGGTGATTTTTTTCCCCCTCAAATGTTGTTGAAATGAACGGACAAGTGGATATTCAATGAAGTAGATTCAATGAGCGTAATTCAAACGTACCCATAGGTATGTAAAGTGGAAATATCCCCGGCCACCTCCCCCTTGACTGCATTGGTAATAGAACACCGTCCAATGTACCTCTCATTCGCTCCAACTGGAACTTCCACTTGGATCCGATCCTCCAGTGGAAGTTCCATTCTGCCAGTGGCATTCAAAATTATCCCCACCGTGAATCGTTTCTCCTTGACCATCGATTTGCCCGAAGGCTATGAAATGCCGAGTCGATACCAAAATGATTCATTATCCCTCCGTTTTGAGCACCTCTCAATCTCCAACAGTGGAATTATGGTTTCACAGAGTCGTTTGAAGGAATTAGGAATTTAATTGAAATGGACTGTTCATGATTTTTGCTATTCACGGATGAATTTAATCTCATCGGCTGATTAATTCGCCTTTTTACGGGGCTTAAGTGATACTCATTATCGATTTATTATCGCAAATCAATGGGACCTGCTTTGCCGTGTTAATTCGTGGCGGAAAATGAGGAAGAGGAGGAGAATGAGTGCATTCCACTGACGCCCACGCTCCACTTTTTTCATCTCCTGTTGCAGTTGTGTCGCATGAGACGCAACTCCCGGCGGTGGCTCGGATTACCAATTATATTTCCCAACGAAATTCCACCCAATCGTCTAGATTTTCCATCTTCAAGTATAGCAGATTCATATCAATTTCGTTGTTTGTGTTGGGATGCCTGGGGTTAGACCCGCCTGAGGGACTTGCAGTCGGTGTTAGTGGAGTAGGAACTTTCGGATCAGACGACCCGGATGCGGATACTCATGAGTTACAAATAACTGCGCCCGGGTTATTTTCAAGTTGATTCGATTGGGTTGAGTCAAGTAATTTTGGTGCATCCCATTTACTGTATTTTCACAGAGGAAATTGGCAAAACATGCGCACCTTGTTGCTGTAGTAGGGTTCCTGGAAATTCTTTAGACGTCATAATTTTACTGAAGTTTTGAGGAATTTTGTTGTTGAGAATTCAAAATTTTATGGAAAAGTCAGTGGATGCTGTGCATTTCATTCAATTTTTCAATGAAAATTAATTGAAATGAGAGAAAGTCGGATCAATGTGGATGATTAATATTCATTTAATTGATTCAATGATGAGTAATATTTAATACATAAAATAATACTATTTTATAAATAATACTTCATATAAATATTCAATTTTTAATTGTTAATGAATTGACGCATTCGTTCGTATGCAGGAAAGTTTGAGGGAAATACTCCGATTCATTTTGATGCTCGAGGGATATTCGGCGGATTATTTCCCACATCACCACTTCGATAAATAGAATTGCAGTATTCGATGGCATCGTAGTACAATCGACAATTGTTTTTTATTTTGCTTAACAACGGGAAATTACCGAACGATGGGAAATTATGGGCTATAATACCCCGAGAGCTTCAAAATTATCGGATATTCCCCGATAGCTTCATTGCGTAGCAGCGAGAGGGATGAGTTTTGCAAGATAAAAATCACGAGCGCGAAGCACGAGTGATTTTTCTGTAAACCTCATCCCAATCGCCGATACGCAGGGAAACTTGAGAGAAATATCCGATGAATTTTGAAGGTCGAGGGGTATTCGGAGGAGAACTTCCTTCCTCCTGGGTTCGACCAATCAAAGTGCAGTGGTCGAGGTCACGTGGCACCTTACACGAACATCTCACAGAAGTAAAAAAAATGGTTAATCTTGTTATCAACTTCTTGCAAAAAATTCTGCCCAAATCAACTCATTTTGAATGACTCTTTATCTTGAATCAAATCAACAGAACCTCACACAAGCTTTTTTCACAAATTGAAATGTCAAAATCAGCGAGAACAATTGACAGCAACTGTGGAATTATCATCATGTTGATGATTCACTAGTAGCCTGGTGACTTATCAAAACAAAACCGGCGTGAAGGTGTCACGTGACCTCGAACACTACGCTCTGATTGGACGAACCGATGAGGAAGGAAATCCTCGTGATAATTCCCTTCTGATTCTATTGGTCAGAAGGGTGATGGACAAAATAATCCATGAAATTCTAATTTATTTCTCACGGTGTCTGCAACAAAGTTTCCGGAAAATTTCCGGTTATTTTAAAGCACTCTGGGCATTATGTCCAATAATTTTCTCTCAATCTCCCCTCGCATGTATAAAATGCATCATTGTTCATTTCATTTTCAAATAATCATATGAGAATAACGCGTTCATGTGCGGTTTTCGTCACAATCGGGCTTGGACTGTTTGTTCCCAGTCACCCTTAAAAATGCTCTCGGAACCATGCCCTCGACTTCCGCATCAATCCACCCCGTCGCGAAACTCCGCAATTCCTTTATTGTGTAGAATATAATCAAATGATACGGTGCAATGTAGCGTGACAATCTATCGACAGTTCCTCCACATTTGATGGAACGCATGATAATCCAACCGTGACGAACGCAGAGAGACCAGAGGAAAATTCAGCTGATTCCGTGGATCGATGTACCTCAGGGGGAAATGAAATGATTTCTGTATGAAATCGACGGTCTGGTTATCACACTGAAGGAGCCGCGATGTGTACGTGTGTGCGCATACATCCAATGCGGGGGTCCCCATGACACTCGAGACGTGGGAGGTGAGCACGTGTCCCCTGCATCATTAGTGTTCCAATAGCTGTTACTCGGCGGAGACCCCGAGAGGTTCTTTCACGTAACGACCCCCTGTTATTTTATACCGTAATATCCAATTCCATTGGATAAAGTGTAATACGATGTGTAGGAAATCGCAGTATATGAAACTTTCAGATGTCACGTGGGTCGGTAAGCTCACTCGTCAAATTGTTTTAGGTAAGGGTAATGCGCCTGTGTCCGCTCGGATATCGTCAGCTGTTGGATTTCAATCATTTTGATAGTTCCGGGAATCGCTGGAGACCGAAATATAATTGGAGTAATTATTTTAGTTGATGGGAAAAGTCGTAGACGGCAGAAAACTTCAAATAAAAATTTATGCAGAAAATTCGCAGTTCCATTTACACTGGGAAAAAAATTACTTCTGCTCACGAATTATTTTCTTTACAAATGAATTTATTTGTTAGGAGGGTATTTCTTGAGGTCAGGCATTCTCAGGTGGCTCAAGTCCATCTCCAAATATCACAATTATGTTGAATTATGGGATTATGGTCTACGTCTCGCATTTTTTACGCGATATACACTGTTAGAATTTTTTTTGAAATTTTGTGGAGTGACATTGAATCGGAATTAGTGAAAAAATAGTTAGTTTTCAGTGGGAGTGAGATGAAAATTCCACAACTTGATTGAAGTTTCAGTGGAAATGAATATTCAGAAACAAAATGACATGAATTTTCGATTTTTCCCTGAATTTGTCTGATTTTTCTGAGTTTTGACAGACTCATTGAACTGACAAATCAATTATTTTTTTGATTTTCAGATCATTTGAACAGAAAATCAATGGAATATATTATTTTTAAATAACAAGATTTCCTGAAATTTCAGTGGAACTTGAACACGATAAAAATTTACGGAATTTGGCGCGAAGAATTTAGACGAAAAGTTTGAACAGTGTTCAAGTCACGACACCTTGACTTGTTCGGTAATTTTTCTTTAACTTTTTTCTCCCTGTGACAATCGTTATAAAAGCCTCATTGAATTGCGAGAATATTATGAGTGCCTCGCGTCCTTTCGATGTTCAACCCATAACAGACGCATTCTGCCTAACGCAATATACAACTGCATATTGAAACTCAAACTGAAGTAGGGATACACACGTCTGCACAAGCCCTCTCCCGACAAGACGGAAATAGAGTGAATATCTAGAGACCCATGGTCCCGAGAGACGTTGAAATTGCACTGGAGATGTAATGAGAAGGAATTTATCACCGGGTTTCCGGATATTGCATGGGATGCGCTCAGGGGGATGGTGTGTATTCTCGTTTGGAATTGGAGGCAAAGTTTCCGGAGGGGAGGCACTGTGTGCAGGGCATGCTGGATGAGGTTCCAGAGTTGCTAACGGAAGTAATTAATCGCTCTTTACTGAGCGCATCGTTATGAAGGCTTAGTTCCCGAGTCGAGGATTTGGTTCTGATTGGACGTACACAGGTCTTTCAAGATCTCTCCAGACCT
>NW_021680504.1:565150-593368 GCF_001412515.2 Diachasma alloeum
AATGTTTTTTTGGGCTCAAATGAAAGAGCGGGTCGAGAAATGACGTGCTAGAGCCTCTAAACATGACAAATGTCTCTAAAGATGATATCTGTTTTCAATTGAAATGGTGATTATGTCACTTGAGATTCGTTCTCCCCTTTATTTTATTCCCCAAAATGCCTTCATCGTCTTCTGGTAGAAATTATTACCGTCCACTGTCATAAAAAAAAATTTCATGGACAGTCAACAGTTAATTGTCAGGAGAGTGACTCTGAACCAAAATTAACTTATGCGAATGTTCGGTACCACATTACCTTCAATTTCCAATTTCAGAATAAAATTTCAGAAAACATTCAGTAGTAATACCACTAGTGCTTCAAAATTATCGGATAATTTCCGATAGCTTCGCTGCGTAGCAACGAGAGGGATGTGTTTTGCAGGATAAAAATCACGAGCGCGAAGCACGAGTGATTTTTCTGAAAAACTTATCCCGATCGCTGATACGCCGGGAAACTTGAGAGAAATATCCGATGAATTTTGAAGGTCGAGCGGTATTCGGAGAATTTTCTTCCTTCTGAATTCGACCAATCAGGGTGCAATGGCCGAGATCACGTGGCACCTTACACG
This sequence comes from Diachasma alloeum, assembly GCF_001412515.2. Lineage (NCBI taxonomy): Eukaryota > Metazoa > Arthropoda > Insecta > Hymenoptera > Braconidae > Diachasma > Diachasma alloeum. Next base: position 565,757 of record NW_021680504.1, read on the forward strand.
AACATCTCACAGAACTAAAAAAAATGGTTAATCTTGTTCTCAATTTCTCGTAAAGAATTCTGGCAAAATCGACTCATTTTGAATGACTCTTTATCTTGAATCAAATCAACACAACCTGGCACAAGCTTTTTTCACAAATTAAAACGTCAAAATCCGAGAGAACCATTGACAGGCAACTGTGGAATTATCTTCATTTTGATAATTCACTAGTAGCCTGGTAAATTATCAAAAACAAAACCGGTGTGAAGGTGCCACGTGACCTCGAATACTGCGCTCCGATTGGGCGAACCGAGCAGGGAGGAAATTCACGATATAATTCAGTAGTGAAGTGGTCAATCGAATTAAGTCGCTTTAGCTCCCAGTTGAATTTTTGTTCAATAACTCAGAATTTAAGAAAGATAGCGAAATTTTTCTAAGATCTCTTTCGATAGTCTTCTCTTTTCATTACAAACAAGATTTTTAGGAAAATCTTACTAACTCCTTTAGAATTTGAGATATTGACCGAGAACTGGCGCTAGAATGGAATTGATGTGAATCGTTTGACCACTTCAACTGAATTCTCTTCTGATTGGTCCACGGGACGTCGAAACTGCAATTTTATTATTCTAAAGGGTGATGAAAAAATAATCATTTTAATTTTCATGGAGTAATTGAACTAAACGTTAATTTCCACTGATTTTTCAAAAGTGCCGAACCTTTCAGCCAAAAATTTCGACCAGTGTACCCCATTCAATCAAATAAACCAATGCGGAAGCTGCGTGCAGATTCCGGGTAGCATCCCCCCCAGTACCAAATGCCCGAGCCACTAAAAAAACCACCTAAGAGAAACAAAATTTATATACCCGGAGTATCGCATGAATTTTTATGGTGCATCCCTTGACACTACGAATGCTAGCCCCAATGCGGTAGCACTACCGTTCAATAAAACCCCGTTGCGTGTACGGTCGCGATAGTAACCGATACGATAGCCCATCTCGGAAATGTATCGCTTGAGATAGGAAAACCGTATGATGCGGCAATACGATATCAGGCTTTTGCCTTTTCATTTGCCCCCTCTCTCCCCAATATCTAACTCTGTTTCTCCTTGTTTTTCATTTTCAACCAACACTTGCGCGTTCCCCCCCGCCATTTGAGATATTGGGAATTGCACGTTACGTATACTTAATGCACCTAATTATCCCGGGTAAAAAGGAGATGAAGCAGAATGAAAATGAGTTGTTGATTGTTAAGAGCGAAGAGTGAGAGGGGCTTAACGGATGTGTATGAGTTTTGTAGTGAAGCTCATTATATAGTTTCGCACGGACGTTGTGCCTTCGAGATAAGATTCCAATTAAGATTATCATTGTTCCGGGAGTGATTGGTTTTTTCGGGGTTAACACGTGTATAGGAAAAACCATTTCACCTTTTTAGGTGATGTAAAATACTCCTAACAAGAGTTTATGAACGCTGCGATGTTACGATCCTGTTATTAATGAATATTGTACAGCTTGACGTGGGCTTATTACACGGTAATAAAGAGATTAAATATGCGGGTGTATTTCAGTCATGAAATCGCATGATATTGGCTCGATGTGTGTGAGGATCGCGTGTGTTGAAGTTGTATTGCATTTTGATGCCATTGCAACGGTGACTCTACATCATGACGAGATGCGTACCAATGCGATGGGGGACTGAAGCGTGGGTGCACGGTAAATCGAGACAGAGGGCATCGTTATAATATAAGACGTTTTTCCCTCTAGAAAGAAGACGTTTGATAGACCAGATATTTTCATATTGTCTGGGTCAAGTCACTTGATGACTTATCCATTTTCTTTTAATTTATTGAAATTCTGAGTTTGTTGTGATCTGAAGGGTGTAAAAACCTCAGATATTATTGCAAGGAAAAATACTTGGCAGGGTCTATTCACACGCTCCACGGTAACTTTGACCGTGGATATACGGGACGTTTTCCCGTGGATATACGGGACGTTTTCCCGTGGATTCAAGGTAATTTCTTCCGTGGATATTCGAGAGGTCGTGGACCCTCAACTTTTACTTCTCAAATTAAATCTAGACAATAAACTAGACACATCGAATCAATTGATAAGTGATATGGAGACAGTAGATAATTTTCTCGAATACGAATATCAGTATAGGTGAACGCAAATAAAAAATGAAATGAATAATTGACTAAACGCAAATAAAAGATGAAATGAATAGTTTTTTACATTTTATGTGAACGTTTTCTTAACGATATTCATATGTGTCTCAATGGGGTCCAAATTTTGTTTCCCCTTATTTTCCTGTAAATCCCATCACATGATTGAAGCAGAACATTATTATACCGAGACACTTGGACTGGCTTAAATTGAGACACTAAAATTACTTTAATTTGGGTACACAAAAGTCTTGAAAAAGTCTCTCAATTTCAGACACTAGTGTCTCTAGTGCGTACCAATGCGATGGGCCCCTAAAGTGTGAGTGCACACAGAATAGCCCCAGACGGAGAGAATAACCGAGGGAACTCCTAGTTTTTTTCGTCTGCCGCTATCGCCATTCTCCATTAAATTAAATCTTCCTATCCTTACTTTTGCAAACTGGTGAACTCATCTCGTAAAAGAGACGTTTGGGAGTGATTTTCGATTTCAGTAGACTCCCACAGTTTTTCCTAACCAATGCCGCTGGCAATCGTTATCGAGCTCAACTCTAATGGAATGTCCCTCCCCGGTGAGTGGATGGGAGAGGCAAACTAAGTAGAAAGCGAGTGAAAAAGACAGAGTCCTTGCGGAGAAAAAAAACTAGAGGAAATCAAATGGAAAAAAATGCTGGCGAGTTGAGGGAGATTGAGAGTGCGTCAGCTATGACTGGTTGTGGCAGAAAGTTTTACGCTGAAAATACCATTTTGTGGCCACTCTTTCACGGTGAGAAATTGAATCTAATGGAGTGAAGGTGCCCCCATCCTGTTATTTCCAACCCGTGTGCAAAATCCTGGACGGAAAAATGTTTTGAACGTTCTTCAACGCGTGCCTATTCCATCAGCTGCGAAGAACCCGAGTATTTCGACGACGTGTGTACTGGACTGTTATTTATTGCTCTCAGCAATAAACCCTGTGTGCTGCACACATACGTATATTTTTCAGTGGCTAAATCCCATCGAGTTAGCAACGTAACACCGGCAGGTACTCTTTCCACAATTCACCCGTCATTCGCCTTCTCGAATAGCCATTGCTATTTGTGGGGTAATTGGAGTGTTTTACACAGGCCATGAAATTTTACATCTCTGTCGATCTTTCAACTGATATCTCAATAAATCCGGCAATTAATGTCCAATGGGGCAGAATGTTTACACTGTTAAAAAAATTTGGGTCTAATTTTTGGTACTTTTTTTATTGTGTTTGAAATTTCAAGGGATTTCAAAGAATTTTGTCATTGGAAATTCGATATTTGATGAGAAATGCAAATTTTTAATTATTCATTTGAAAATTCAGCATAATTTGCTACTGAATTGAAAATCTAAAGAATTTGTGGAATTCTCGTCCTCCTGCTGCTCAAGAATGGGGGATCAATTAGGCAGATGGGTTTCTTTTTTTTTCATACACGGAGAGAAAAGTTGAATAAAAATCACTAGAAACTGGTTACAAGTTTTACTATACGAAAGGTAATTGTGGAGCGAACTTGTAGTTTAATAAAAAATACCTTTTGCAGAGGATATGTTAGAAAATTACTCCTAAATCTTGAAATTTTCAACAATCACTCATTCATACGAAATTTTCGTGTATTTTGTTATTGAAAAATCAGTTGAATTCTGGAGTATTCCATGGAATTGTGATTTTCAGGTCCATATGACACTGAAAATTATTAACTAATTTAACAATTCAAGCAACAATTTCCCTGAATTTTCAATCCGCTGCAAATTCAGTTGTATGTAATGTTTACTTTTCACAATAAATTGGAAAATTCTAGATATCATTGAAATATCAGTGATAATCTACCACTGATATATTTTTGGTGCAAATATCATTCTCCATCACAGAAAAAATCCTCCACATATGCGAACGATTGTTCAATATATTCAAGAGATAATTTTTGTCAGCATAAATTGTAAATTTTACAGTTTCGCCACAAATTACCGTCACATTTAGTACTTTTTCTCCGAGTAAGCGCTTCAAAATTCTCCATGAAAAAACCACCAGATTATTGTTATCACCGAGTCAAAACGTTCAGTCCCAATGTGAACACTAGACAACCTCGCCTCCTAATTGACGTTCATCACGCTCGAATAATACGTGAATAATTTTGAAGTCACGTTGTGAAATTGGGCGATTTGAGTCCCTTCGGGTGTATTCAGAAACACGTGGGCAACTGTTTCCAGCATCTCCGAGAAACTTCCATAACCAGCTCGAAGTGTTGGACTGGGGTAGACAGGTGGGGCTTGACTGAGGGGCTGAGAAGGGGGCTAGAGGGTGAGTGAGCATTATGCAAAGCATTCCATTCCGCAAACGCCACGGAATCCACTGGAACTCGACACCTAACTATTCGTATTCCTGGCGTCCCTGGTGTCGTATATGCCCACCCCAGAGCGTCAACATCCCTCCGCAATATATGCTAGGCACTTTGTTCCTACACAGGCCAGAACCAAATGCAGGACAACCCGGGAGGTTTCACACCGCGATGCGGGGGGTTGATAGCGGCAAGAGGGGTGAGAGTTGTAATTATCGTGCGCGAATTCCGAATAATGGACGTCTCGAGTTACGCGTGTATGCACAAGTGTGCACATTTGGACGATGCAGTGGAGGCCGTGATATAAGCACTGGTCTCTGCACACAGTGTATAGGTCAGTGTAACGGTTTGACGTATGAGACTGTCGGTACCAGCCCATGAACTGCCCATATACGTCTGGTCACATTTATCATCGGTAAAGCATGTAATGTTATATACCTTTGACGCTGAGGTATTTGCGTCCTTTCGGGCATAATGTCCTGTTTCACTGGTCAAGTTTGTGGCGAATGATTCCGAGGTTTGCACAGCCAGTGAGTGGCTATTAACAGTTGGCCCGATGGGTTTAGGAATTAACGGGGTGAATTTTCATTAGCCCTTGTGCTGTCATCATGAATCATGTTTGTACGTGTTTGGTGGAGATACTTTGGACACCAGTTATGAGGTGTAATTAGAGCTCGGAAGTTCCTTTGGTTGCGGCAACGACAGGGTAAGAACTGATTGGTACGCGACGCATTTGCATAGAAAAACAATATAGTGTAAAATATAATTCAGTAGCGAAGTGGTAGAACGGTATTAGTCAATTTTGACTATTGACCAGTTTTCAATAAATATCTCGGAATCTAAGGGAGATAGCAAAATTTTTGTTATGACCGTTTTTGTAGAGCCGATTGAGAGCTGCAACAAATGTAATTACGAAAATTTCGCTATCTCCGTTAGATGCGGAAATATTCCTCAAAAACTCAATTGGGAGATAAGTCGGGTTAAACCGGTTTACCACTTCACTACTGAATTGACTCAAAATAAAATAATTCTATACTCGAATGAGGATGGGTGCTTCATTCTCGAATTTAAACACCCATCCTCATTCAAGTATAAAATCAGTAGCCAAGCGGTAAAACGATTTAAGTCAACTTAACTCTCAGCTGAGTTTTTGAGGAATATCTCCGAATCTAAATGAGATAGCCAGATTTTTATAATTACCTTTTTGGTAGCTCTAAATTCGCTCTCCAAAAAAGGTTATAACAAAAATTTTGCAAACCGCCTTAGATTCCGAGATATTCATACAAAACTGGCCAATAGTAAAAATCGACTCGAAGCGTTTTACTGCTTCGCGACTGAAATATACTTGAATCAAGTATATGTTTTTCCGCGTGCATTCATCTCTATAAACGTCTTCAGCTGCATATTGTTGAACTCGGTATGAGTCAAGTGGTTACGGAATGACGCTTGTAACCGCGGATCAGAGAAGACCAGGAGTAAAAGAGGCGTTCAGTGCCTCCACTCAAGTAGACAATAATCACATTGACGATGTAGAGGCCGCTCGACCTCCCTCGCCCCCGATGGGTCAATGACTCAATATCTCATTGGCCGCCTCCGTCAAACGACGCAAATCGATTGACTCGGGCCGACTATTGCTGATTGACAGAGTTTCGATTTGTGCTGAGGGCACCGATAGCCGTAATCTATCAAGACGCACCTCGTTATTCCGTATTAATCGGCGACTGCGTTGCGGTAGACCTATTCCGCATCAGTAAAATCTTAATGATGGTGATGAGGTTGTTTCGGATAACTCCGAGATGAATTACTCAGCGGTGGCTCATTTGCGTGGGTAATTACTGGACTGAGGAACAATAGAGAAGGGGACAACTATCGGCTATCATATCTTAATTTCTTGGAGATGACGGTACACCCACTCGGTTATGATTAATCAGGGAGATTGGGCCAATAATGTAGTGAATATTTAACTGATTTTTTAAGTGTCTCTTGCTAATTTCCGTGGAGAAAAAGTTGGAGAATGTTTACTGAACAAGTCTAGTAATCGAGCAGAATCTACACGAAGAGAAATTCTCTAGATAAATTCTAGTGCTCGGAAAAAGCGCGCCAATTATTCCGTATCAGCCCGGGTTGAACAAGCGCTCTAAAGTGTAACATTAGGGTCAGACACTAAGTGTGAGAATATAAGGGTCACAAAGTGGAGGTTAAAAAATGAGGGTCGGAATATTGGAGTCAAAAACTGAGGGGCTGAATGTATAAGTGAAGGAATGAGGGTCAGAATGTTAGGGTTAACAAAAGAGTGTCAGAATATTAGGATCAAAAAATTTGGGTCTTTTATCGCCATGCCACATAAAATTATTTTTTAATGAATAGGCATTTTCCTCCACGATTGCCTCTCCATGTGGTAAAATTGGAGTAAATGAATATCGATAACTACTCGAGGCTCTCAACTTCGAGGACTTCGGTATCTTCTTACCGACTCACTGAAGATTTCACATCTCAGCGATAATCATTACGTTTATCTCCATTACCATCGACATACTCGAATTCATACAGCTGAAAAGTTGTTCATGTATCGTTAAAAGACAAAGTTTGGGTTGGTAAATTTCTGGTTCGGGTGGAGCTCGGTCTCTTGAAATTTACAGTGCGATGCAAAATCCGGGAGCCCCTAAGTCCCTCGGAGTTTGGGCGGTATTAGCTTTTAAGCCAGTACTCTATAATAACGTAAACCCTTAATCCCCTGGGAGTGCGTAATATTTATATTCAAAGTTGTATCTGACAAACGAAACCTAAATATCTACTCTTCAATCCAGTGTTTGGTTAATCCTTCCGTATTTTTTGCACTCGGTGTAATTATAAGTTGAGAGTTTCGCGGATAAGTCGACTTTATTTGTTGTCGAAAAAGGACGAATGCAGTGAAATAATTCAATTCTGGCCAGTTTGCGACGAATCAAATTGAGGAAAATCAACAAAATTTATGTGACAAAACGTAAAAGTGATGAGAAATGCTCCTTCGAGAATTTTTACGTAAAAACTCTGAAAGAATCTGAAGCGAAAAATAAATTTTTCGCCTTGAATTCCGGAAATGTTACGCATCGAAACTTAATTTGTTGGGATACATCATAATTATTGATGTTCACGTTGCTTTTTCCGGAGATTTTTCTCCGTGTTTTCTTTTTAACCATCACACACCTTTTGTAGATATTTTCCAGACACTGAAAAACACCTGAAGAAAATGAAAATGTGTCTGAATTTCAGATGAATAGGTGCCCAGACATCTTAATTCATGTTTGAAATTCAAACAAATTTTCATTTTATTCCGACGTTTTTTAGTGTGTGAAAAATGTTTTCAAAAGGTGTGTGAAATTCAGACATTCGTTTTTGCTGTGTACTCTTTAATAAGTTCAACCCTTAAGCCCCTGGGGGTGTGCAACGTTTACATTGAAAATTGCATCCAGCAAACGGCCCGTAAATATCGACCCTTCAATCCGCAGTCGGGTTAATCCTTCCGTATTTTTCGCACTCGATGCAATTATAAGTTGCGAGCTCTCGAGATAATTCGAGTTTATTTGTTTGCGAAACAATGGCGAATTTAATGAAATAATCCAATCGCGGTCAGTTTGAGAAGATGGCGGCAAGGTGGATGCAACTTTTGTAGCCGGAAGTGGTGGGGGTGGGGCAAACCAACAGCCACATTTTCTTCCGCCTAGTATAGTCTCGCAACTCTTAATACTTCCTGGGAAATATTCCAGCTAACTACTTGCAGCCTTCGGAAACTCTATAGTGCAGTGCGGCGTGTTTTCCGGAGGACCCCATAGCGGATGAAAGTTTACTCCGGAGAGAGGTTAGCTTCTTGCGATCATTGAAGATTCACTGCTCTCCGGAAGTTGGACGAAGGGAGATAATCACCCGCGAAATTCTCGGGTGTACAGAGATAAAGGTAATGAATACTGCCGATTTAGCATTCGTTAACACTTCCTGGCTCCAATTTGAGGGTATTAATGTTAACGGAGGAGTCGCAGCGTGATTGATGCATTGTATGAGGACTGGGGCGGTTCTGCAGAAGCCGTTTGACGCCGGAATGTCAGGCGTTGGGAGGGGGGCAGCGCATTGCAGTTGATGGTTCATATCTATCAGCACATCTTGTTCATGGAAAACAGTCGTACTTCTCGATTCATCACCGCCGCCTACACAATCTGATGGTCTATGCATTGTGAATCAACTTGCTGGTGGATACGTGGTTTACGGGCAGCAAGTGAGAACCATTCCCAGTATAATAGTGCAAGAATTGTATTGTTGGAGCGGTCGAAACGGTGAATGCATAGGGGTATTGTCAAACTTGGGATACACACGGAGAAATGAGGTCTTTGAATTAAATAGAATTGTTCATTTAAAATTGCTATATTTATTTCAATAATATTAATTAGTTGGATTGTATTATTGGTGAGTTCGCGGAGAGAACAGTTGGATAGAGTTATTTAGAAAATCGTGGCTAATTTTACTGTGCGAAAGGTAATCGTGGGGCGAAATGTAATTCAATGAAAAAATACCTCTTTGTGGAGGATATTTTACGATTCCTAATAGATAATTTTTATGGTGGAAAATTGATTGTTTATACATTATTTATAGAACATGCTCGTAATCTTCAAAAATTATAATTTTTAAATTATTTCATCAAGCTTCCGCCAAAAGTGAACTTTCAAATTTTTATAGTATTTTCTAACGCTTCAATATCGAGATTCAAATTCAGATCTGTAAAGTTTAAATAATAAAATCATTGTAAAGTGTCCGACAACTTAGGGTTAAATGGGGCTCAAATGAAAGTACTTGGATCCTTAATATCTAACACCAGAAATGTCAACATTTCTCTTTTCAGCAAATTCTTTACCGCAATTTGCACCTCAACTTGATTCGCTTCTATTCACTACAATTCCGTGGGTTACGCAATCCATCTCCCCTCGAGCGGAAAATCTTCAGTCTAATGACGCTGGGCACATGCGCCACCCACGTGACTCACAGTAATAATATCCCCGACAAGTGCACATGATAAATTGAGCATTGATATTTTTCTACCTGTCATTAGCGAAAATTTTCTCTCTTTCCTGAAAAATTGATAGTATCGTTTAGAAGGAAACAATAAGCCTGTTAGAGGCAAAATGGTTTATTACGCAATTGAATTGATTAATCGATCCGTTAGCCGACGCTTAATGGCTCAGTTTATCCTCACACACCCAGGACCCACCATTTTTCTGTATCACACACCAGAGTAATTGACGCATTCACGCATTCACGTAACCGAAGAATTGTGAGTCGATGACTGGTTGGTTTTGTCCACAATATTCGAATAATTTCGGGAAATTTTGCTTATCGAATATGAAACAATGGGGAGAAATTGTCAAAAAAATCACATTGAGAGAAAAAAATTTGCTCTGCCGAAAAACTATAGGTTCCACGTGATAATAGTTGATGGAGTGGAACAGATTTACTTAAAGGAAATTAACCTACTCGATAGAAGGAAATTTAATATCTTTCACAAAAATCAAATTTCTGTCGTGATCATCAGAAATATCACAGCAAAAATGAATTTCTGAATTTCACACACCTTTTGTAGACATTTTTCAGATACTAAAAACGTCTGAATAAAATGAAAATTTGTTTGAATTTCAAACATGAATTAAGATGTTTGGACACCGGTTCGCCTGAAATTCAGACACGTTTTCATTTTATTGAGACTTCGAACTGTTGGTAGGAAAAAAATATAATTTATTGTACGACAATCATTTGATCTGAGAGGACTCCACAGGTTTATACCATAGAAAGAATACATTGACTAGAAAAGAATATTTTTTTCCCAAAAAAATTGTCCCCTCGAAATTATTTAGTTTGGCCAAGAACACAGTTTTCGGCAAGAAAATTGTAGTTTCCTCTTGAAATTATTATTTGTCCCTTGGATATTATAAGTGTGTATTGGACAAAAATATACAGTGCTCAATAACATTCACGTGATAAAGCGAAAGACATAAATATCTCACAAGAATAATTACTACTACGAAAATTATTTTGGTGGAAATTTCCTTTGTTATTAATTTTTTCTCTCGGTTTATCAACTCCATATTCTCGGATGATTTTTTCATGGAATTATTTATGTAGTTATGTATGTAATTTTTGAACATGAAATAGACTTAATCACATAATCAAGTAAGGGAGTTTGACCCTCTTGACCCTCAAGTCAACGGAAAGTAAAGAAATGAAAAACCTGTAGAAAAAATTTCAAATTTGCAAAATTTTCTAAAATTATTTAATAACTGCAATGGGGAAATAGTTTCCGTAGAACAGGAAAAATGACATTTTCAAGTGAATGTTACAGTCACTAATATCCGGTGATATCGACAAATCTAACCCTCGGCGATATTTCAATTTCTCCTGTAATCATTCATACATGACGATAATTAATGCATCCAGCTCGAGTACGTTCGATAGGTATAAATTTTCCTTTAGCCTTGCCTCTTAACATTCGCTATCTGATTTACGACACTGTCTCCCCCTTCGTTATTTAGAACGGAAGACATGAAAAACATGCCGCGATTCTACAGACAAACGCGAGTTTCCGGTATTAAACCGCTGACATCTCGGCAACATTTTCATACGCGCATAAAATGTTGGACATCGAAATTGCTCGAAAAAACGAGCAACGGAAGGTCCTTACATTTGCTTGTTCATGCAATACCATCAGTAAGGGGAAAAATCATCATTTCAAGTGAAAAGAATCTACATTTGAGGAACTCTCACTCATTTTCTTTCGACTCAGGAATTTTTCACACGAGATACAAAAAAATTAAATGAAAGAAAATTAAATCGTAAGTTCTTGTTCTTCAGTTGGAAATATTCTTAAGAAATGGCATTCAGGAACATACATTGAATCAAATTAGTGAATCTAAATTTAAATAAATGTAAATTTTCTTGTGGAGAATCACAAGTTTTCAATTTTGGAATTAATGAAATTTCCCAATTCGAACGGAGTTTCTTCCCAAAGTAAACGAATGAGCATTCAGCGGAATGGTTTATTTGAATTAAATCAATTTCATTTGAATCGAATAACTCGTTCACTGTATGCTAAAAGAGAATTCATTTGGAATAAGTTAATTATTCAGTTTATATAATTAAAACCTTTTCATTGAAATTAATAATCAACGGAAAATCTTTTATGTAATTCAGTTGCGTCATTTATCTGAATGTGCTGATTGACTGAATCAAAATTCTGATTAATCTGAGGCATTAATTATTAAAAAAAATCTTTTTGAAATAATTGATTAAGCAGCTCATTCCTAGAATTTCACAATCATACAAATTTCCTATAATTAATACATTTCCATTGAAATGAATGATTATCGAAAAATGTTCAAATGTAGAGTTCATCTGATTCAAATACGTCATTTCTCTGATTGTGATAGGGTGGCTGACTTAAAACTCCGTCCAATCTGAGGCATTAATTATAAAAAAAAACTTCTTGAAATAATGAATGAAGCAGCTCACCTTCAGTATCTCCCAATCCCTCCTCTCCCCCTGAAAACCAGAAATATCTTCTCTCTATTCCCCTCTCCCCTGGCCCTCCAATCCATAAAAAATAATTCCCCGAAAGGACAGAGTGCCCCAGTATCCAATTACCCCAAACCCGTCAACTCGACAGTGAACTGGCAGATCCATGCGGTCAGTTGTCGTGAAGTTTCATGTAACACGTGAAAATTGAATCAAGTTTCAGGTAAAAGTGAGCCATTCCTCTATTTCGTAGCCCCCAGCTGACGGCATTTCAACTCACCCACACATCATCCTGAATGAATAAAATCCTTCATCCCATTCACCGAGTTGAAACAGTTTGTGTTATCACGTGAAAGTGAGTAACGTATGACAATTTAATCATCCAGTGTGGCTTTCGAAACTTGAAATGCCGGTGAATTGTAACTGGGGGGGCAAACTTGACGTGACCACTTTACATATTGGACTGGTGGGGTATGTGATGTTTGGTGTTTGAACGACGATGGACCGTGGGAATCGATATCGTGGGGAAAATTGTGAACATTTGATGCGGTGAGGAACCAAGCGTGAGAGTTTAGATCCACCCAAAAGTTTTCCTTGTAACGGACGATGAGTTATACGCGGTCCGCGTCAAACTTTGTGGCATACGAGGGGGAAAGAGGTGATGATAAGATGAGAATGGAATGGAATCGATTGCTGGGAGAAAAGCTCTTGGCACTTGGGCAATGACCGATCGTGAGAGGGGACGTTCTCAAGCCCTATTCTTCCTCGTAATCATTCAGGGAGTCTTCAGTGCACCTTCAACTTTACCAATTACCCTTTTTCAGGGTTTTTCCCTCGTCATCGTTTTTCTCTCTTTGTTTGGACAAAAGGATTTAATCAAGATTCGATGGCCTTTTGCTGGAAACTCTGCCATTAATTAAATTATCCTGCGTTGGCTGGAGTTAGATTAGTTGAATAATAGTTTCACATTGTCGATTCAGGACTCCGGGTCGCTCTATACATCGGTTTTTCTAGAGTTTTTCGTTTGGTTCTGGGCCATTCGATGGGGTTTTTATTCGGTAATTTTGTTGAGTGGGGGTATCTGGGGTGGGATCTTTTAGGAATGGAGTTTTATAGGGGATCAGAATGCGGGGAATGGAAATTCAGAAAGGCGTGGGGAATATTCACACTTCGCAGGCAAAATTACCGACTTCTCTGATTTTTTGAAGTACATGGTTACAAATGTTTGGCTGAAATTTCCGAAGTACTTCGTGGGAATTTTTTTGAAGGGACTATTTCACTGAAATTTCAAAGAATTTTGTCATGGGAAATTCACAATTTGATAGACAAATTCAGAGAAATTGTGAATTTTAATTCAATTATTCCATAAAAATTCATAGAAATCAAAGAGATTCAAGTAAATATATTCTAGGATTTTCGATCAATTGAATATTGATTATAATTTGCACCGAAATAAACCATTGTTTCAAGATTTCAAAGGTATTGAGCTAATATTTTTCAAAAACCTTAATTTGAGTTCTTTAAAATGCTTGATCCGAGATTACCAAAATCTCAGACAAAGTCTTTTATCTCTTACACTGGGGGAAAAGATTAGTTCTGCCGAAAAATTATGTTTCCCTGAAGAGATGTTTTATCGTGTTGAATTTACAATTTACAATTTACTTGTGGGCAAAAAGACGATAGACACAAGTCTCAATATAATTTTTGTTGGGCTTCGCATAGGAAACTTTTTTTTTATTGAAATTTAAAGTAAGTTGGAAAAATTAATTGACAATTCAAGCTAATTTTCTTCATCCTGCTGCGTAAAAATTTCCAATTGCATTGAATTTTCGTTGAAATCCGACATTTCCTGACCTTTTCTCCCCCTAAATCGAACACAATGTCGGTCTCTTCAATATTTCTAGCGAACTCTGAGTTATCGCAAATTTATTTTCACCTCATGTGAAAACAACAATGAAATTCCATTCGAATTAAGATCAAATATTCTTAATTCCGGAAAACGCTCCGAGTAATATCAATCCAATTTCTATAATCGCTGAATGAGCGACGTAGAATAAAGCCCTAAGGTACCGAGACAATTTTTCGCCTCCCATTTCACCTCTTCCTTTTCCAATTTTTTTCCCTCGAATAAATCCAATACATACATTCGTCTGCTACGCTTCATTCCCTTTGTTTTATTACATTCATTTTGCTTGGAAAAAAAATGACCAGCAATAAAATTTAGCAGATTGAAAAAAAGCGTATAGCTCAGCACTTCATTAAGACTAGAATGTATTTTATCACGGGTTATTGCTATCAGCCCCAGTGTATTACCACGTTGTAATCTATTTCTCTTCAACACTCGACCTCTCTCCGGATCACCGGTTAAATTTCATTTAATTTTATTGCAGTCCAGCACAACCGTGGCAAATGGGCTTCACTCTTTTCGTTACGATATATCACAATTGGAGATACATCATTATTTTTACGCTTCATTAATTGCAGGTGAAAAATATAACGAGAGTTTTAATGGCATTTTTATCGCTCTGGTTTTACAGTGCCACAGTGTGCAGAGGTAATGATGGTTTTTTTAGGGCTTTTGATAATTCTCAAAAAATGAGATGGGGTGTTTTATAATATCAGAGGATCTTGTCGTTTTATTCCCTATAAAGCGCAAGGAATATTTTTATCTTCTCCGATGCAGAGTTTTACCGATAATGCCCGGGATAATTCATCAAATCATTCATCTGGTCTTTTAGAGGAATTGTTCTAGTGGAATATTTTCTAATAACTTACAAGGAATTAATTCTTCGATAGGAGGTTTTTACATGGACTGTTTGGTGTTAATATTCTGGACAACATTGAGTTTAATTTAGGGAGAAAAATCCTGGCATTTCAAAATTCACTAAAAATTCAGTGGAATTCCACAATTCTGAGCGTCGAAAGACTAGGATTTGCCTGTTATATTTTCAATCAAAACATGAATGTTCAGTAACAAATTACGTTTATTATTAATTATAATTAATTCAGTAGTGAAGCGGTAAACCGAGTTAAGTCGATTTTGACTATTAGCCAGTTTTTGCTGAATATCTCGGAATGTAAGAGAGATAGCAAAATTTTTCTCATAACTTTTTTTATAACGCTCTATTGGCTCTACAAAAACGGTCATGACAAAAATCTTTCTATCTCTTTTAGATTGCGAAATATTCGTCAAAAACTAGCCAATAGTAAAAAACGACTTGACCCGGTTTACCGCTTCGCTACTGAATTATTCTTCCTAATAAATTGAAAGGAATCCATCCTTCAATATGAGGTTTTTACATAGCAAAACAACTGAATCTCATGGAATATTTAATGTCAACATTCGGAATGACATTGAGTTTAATTTAGGGAGATAAAACCTTAAATCAAATTGAAAAGAATGGGTCCTTCAATATGACGTTTAGACATGGCAAAAAAAGTTGAATTTCATGGACTGTTTAGTATTCAGGGGAATGACATTGAGTTTAATTCACACAGTAAAAAATTCGGTGTTAATTCTCACACCAACTGGGTGCAGTTGACACTGAATAGTGTAAGATTGGCATTCTTCAATTTTTCACGGTGTCAATGAAATTATCAACACTGCTTCCAGTTTTAACAAAAGACTCGGTGTTAATTTTACTTCGAAATTTGGTTGATTAACACCAAAATATTTCACTACGCACACCATGAACTTCGAAAAAATCATGACATTTCACATTTCACTTCGAATGCAATGGAATTTCAAATTTTGGAGCCACAGAAAGACTGGAATTTCCCAACTTATGTACATTTTCAATCAAAATATGAATGTGCAGTACACTGTTAAAAAAATTTGAAAAATGGAAAAACTCAATGGATTTTCAAGTTTTTCTGAAAATTCAACTAAAGTCCATTTTTCCCATTCACTAATAAATTTTCCTCAAAATACAATTTCTTAAAACGTCAGTGACACTGTTACCTAATGAAAATAGTAACCGCCAGAAATTTCAGCCTGAAATTTTCCAAAGTACCACCACCCACGGAGAGAAAATTTAGATAAAAATTATCTCACCGTTCTACAAAAGTGTATCATGAGTCATCGTGTCCTCATTTCTATCCCGAAATTTAGTAAAAATTAATATATGATGATCAAATTTTATTCTATGTTAAAGACATTTCATCCTGATAAAAATAAAAATTACCATGCCGGTAGAGTAAAAATGACTGTACCGGTAGGATAAAATTTACCAACCGTTCTAGAATTTTCGTTATCTACATAAAAATGATTGGACTGAAAGCGTAAAATTTATTATGCGTCAGGATAAATTGTTTCTAACGTAGAATAAAATTTGATCATCATATATTAATTTTTACTAAATTTCGGGATAGAAATGAGGAAACGATGACCCATGATACACTTTTATAGAACGGTAGGATAATTTTTATCCAAATAATTCTCTCCGTGCACCGATTGAAAATAACATCCACCAACAACTGCAGCAAAATCATTAAATTCCTCTTTTATTCTCGCCAACGAAATCATCCAGTACTCATCAACTCCATACAACAATCGCGACCCCATAATACCAACAGTCCTCCCCCCGCGATTGTTCAATCGCCAGCGCGACTGAAAGGGAAACCCTGCGTTTATTTTTTCAGCACCAGCGATCGTCAACAATAATTTCACAAGTTTAATTGCGTGAGCAGCGGCCAAACGCACACAGTCAGGGTGAGTGCAACGGCCTCGATAACTGTCGCGGCCGGGTACATACCCGCTCCAACTGCACGTGGCCACACACACCCGTGAGTCCCCTGGCTTCGCCTCATCTGTCGCCAAATAGCCGAGAGTTAGTTGGAGAGGACGAGATACCAGGGGGGTTGAGGGGAGGGATTAAAATCGGCACAAACGGTGGTTGTTCGCCCATTCGTAACTACAGCGTGAGAATAGCACTCGTTTCACAAACGTTTATTTCCTCGCAACGTCAACCGCGCGTGCACCACGCTAATCGTGCGACTACGTTTTGTGCATTTAGGTGGTATTTTTTTTTATTTCGGTGTTTTGTTGTCCTTTACATTGTACCCCTGTCCTTCACGCTCGAATAACATCGAGCGCGGAGCGCTTAATCCGGATATAGGCTATTCGATTTCATCGCCCCATAACGCTATAAATGCATACCAAAGGTTTTTCCATCAGTCGATTCGATCGAGTGAATTTTTGATGGGAGTTTTGGTTTTTCGTGAAATACACCCGGTATTTCATGAAAAAAAAAATGGAGTTTCTGAAATTAAGACAATTTTTGTGGGTTTTTGAGAGGTTTGTTCCCACAAATTGAGGGCAGTGTGTCAAATTAAGGCATTGAGACAGGTATTCTAGACATCCTATTCATAAATGAATATTTCATTTATTTCATTTGTTTTTATGAATGATTGGTGTGACATGCTCTGAGGAAAAAGTATGTTCCCTTGAGGAGATTGTTTGTCATGGTGAATCCATGTCCATGGAACAAATGATAATTTCAAAAGGAAATTCTAAATAAATTCCGAAATTTAATAAACCGGAAGATAACGGGCGGGTCACCAAAAGTGTCTTACGATTCCAGTCGTAACGAATTTAGCTGATAACACACACTGTTACAAATTATTTGAAATTTCGTGGAAAATATGACAGTAATTCTCAGGAATATGACATTGAATTCGATTTAGGGGGAAAATGGTTATGAAATTTCTAGTTTTAGGTAGAAGTCAAGGAAATTAATGAGTTTTCAGTGGGAGTGAGACGGAAATTTCACAAATTGGCTGAATTTTCAATGGATCATGAATATTTAAAAACAAAATGACATTAATTTTCTGGATTTTTACGAATTTTCACGGGATAATTGAACTGAAAAATCAAGTATTTTATTGATTTTCAATGAAAACATATTGTGAAACTTCGGTGGAAATTGAACACGATAAAAATTTCTGAGATTTGACACGGGAAATTCAGACAAAAATTTTCAACAGTGCACATTTTTGTGTTGAATGTCCCAAATTAAGACGTCTTGAAGACCCTATTTGTCACAGTATTGTTTGGACTTTGCTTCAGCTCTTCGTCAGTATAATGAACTTGTCCGTCTTATATATGATGGCGAAGGGTCTAAAAAATATGGTGGAATCTATTTGATGGAATTTCTTTATTGTGGGAGACAATTATCTCGTGAAAATCTATTGAACGAGAAAATTACTTTTTTTGTTTTGTCCAATGGAGAATTGATGAGGCAACAATATTGGGTCATTGTGAATGAGTACAATATGCTGGATGGCCTTTTTGAATACCCAATATTTATTAATTAGTTGAATCAGAGGAACGAGGTAATTGGAACAACTCGATGAATCACTTGGCCATTTGATTTCATTTACCCTCACCTCAGTGGGCACCTCGATTTATCGGGGTTTCCCCTCTCCCTGCCTCATGCAAACTATAGTTTTTCTCTTTACGTACGCTTTATCACTGTGCACATGAGTCTATCCATGCGTCGTAGGCTTGGCATCAGATGCTCCTTGAAGCACAGTGGGCGTAAAGCGATAAATTACCACTCCCCGGCTTGGGGGATTCTACCTCTCTCGGTTGCGGCATTATTAGTCAAGACAAAGGCGTCCACGTGCGATAACTCATCGGGTTACTTTCTTGTATTTACAATAATTACATGGCATACCACTACCCGTCGCAATAGCCCTCGTGATCTCGATTCGTTCGAGTTTTTCTTCTCAAACACCGAAAAAATTTCTGAAAAAAAAACAAAAACGATGAAATCATTAATTTTTTAACCTGCGAAACTTTCCATATTTTTATGCAACGAAGTTATCGGGAAACACCCGACCATTGTGAAGCTCTCGGGGTATTGTAACCGAAAATTCACAAAATCCCAAATTATTGCGTAGCAAGAACCCCAGAATTTCCCAGTTTACATGAATTCTCAATCCATTAAAAATTCCAGAATACATTCCTCTGAATTTACTCATTCTCGTTCATTATTCTCTCAAAATAATTGAACTAAAATTTACAATTTTCATCGATTTCCCTATCAATCTGTGAATTACCAACCCCAAAATTCCTCGAAATTCCCGCGCAACTGTACCACGATGAAAATTTCCACCAACTGTACCGGCAATTTCAGGTAAAAATGTTAAGTGTCCATAAATTCCGATGTCATACGAGTATTAGCGATTCCATCCTCACCGTGCTGTAATTCAGTCCAAAACTTCCTAAACTTCCATTACACCATTTGATTCCATGTTAAATCATTAATTTCCCAATTCGCCTCCACAAAACGACGCCAAGTTAATCTCACAATTCCATTAAGGCTCTCGAACCACCTTCCAAAGTTCTATTCTTTACGATGTACAGTCAGTCGTCAACGAGCCTCATATCCTTCGTATAATTACGTACTCTCCGTGAATGACTCGTAAAGCAGTGGAGAGAGATCTTCGAATGGGGTGACATTCACGGTGAATGACACGGGTAGCATACGGGTGTGCACACGACTGTGTCTTCCGAAGCCCCATCTCGGATAGGAGACAAGCGCGGGGGGTGGAAGAGGGGGCTAGAGGGTGCCAAAGACTCCTCATCCTTCCCTTCCAACTTCTCTGTACGTCTTCCACGCTTTTGTGTAAGCCGAAACGCTCGAGGGGATGAAACTCTTGACTCTACGTGCTCATTCGCCCGCCTGCACTCAGAATCAATGTTGTCTATGCCAATGCACTCCCTCGTGTAGGTGTAGTATTTATTATTCCCTCGGCGATGGGAATTTCTATTCTTAATCTCGTTATGAGATTTGGGGGTGTTCTAACCTCTTAGATCTTCAAATGAGAAAATTGGTTCTGCAGAGAGATTTTCCAGAAATTTTGGATTAGAAGTGAATTGTGAGATGCGGGTGCGATGAAGAATATTGGATTTGTCTTTTCAGTTGTGGGAGTGTATGCGTTAGTGTCAGAATGAACGGAAATGGCACAGTCATTTGAATGAGATAGAACTATTTATTTTAAATATTTCTGTTTTTTTCAGAACTTAATGACTGAAAATTTGAATTTTTATAAAAAAAATCAATGGAAACTGAATTTTTACTCAATTATTCCATGAAAATGAATAGAAAGCATGGCTATTCAGGTAAATATGTTCTTGAATTTTATACTGTTGAACAAAATTGGCTGAATTTTCCGAAAGGAGACCTTGAATTCTATTTCAGAGGAAAAAGTCAACGGAATTTCAAGTTTCTCTGACAATTCAAGGACAGTCCCATGTTTTAGCAATAGGAAGACGGAAATTTCATAATTTCCATGAATTTTCATAGAATCCGTTAATATTCTTGGAATTGCCGAAATTTTTGAAGGAATTTCAAGGAATTTTCAGTGAAATCTAAAATTTAATGATTTTTCCCCGTTAAACGAGTTGAATGTCACTCTCCTAGAACTTGCTAGTCAAATGTTCATGAAATGTCAATTGTCTGCTAACAATACAATCTCATATATAATTAAAATGCAAGCGTTTCTGTTACATCAAGTAAATAATTCATTCATTCAATTTAAATACGACATTTTTCGGATATACTCCAGCGGGAATTACACCGACAAATATGACGCGCTTACTATTAATTTTTACCACATTATTCTCTCGATTAGATATGGAATATATAAATAAACATGAAATGTAGTGGATTGAACTTTAACTTCTTTTCTTTACTTGAATTGCACGAGGAAGTTCTGCTCTCTACGGATCTCTCTAGGAGATGAAATGCTGGTCACAAATACCAAAAGAATAGACCTATAGAATAGAACAGACTTCGTGTATAAGAAAAAATTTTTCCTTCACTCAAAAAGTTTCTTTGTATCCCAATTTCTCCCACATTAGAACGAAACGGGGGAAAAACAGGGATGATTAAATGATCGTGGCGCAGCTTTATATTGGAGTGAACCGGAATAGCGGGGGGATTCAGGAGGGGGTGGAGTGATTGATTGTGCCGCATTACCGAAACCCTGCAAACCGAGGAAAATTACTTGGGCAATTTGCATCGGCAGTCATAATCTGTAACGGCTGGCCCTGGGCAATTATCACCAGATCCACCTCCACCCGACCTTCCCGATGATGAACAGACAAAAAAAGGCCGTCTCTTCTGGCGAAAACAAGACAGTGTCATAAAAAGCCAATAAAACCCTGAAAATTCGCATTGATTTTCTCATTATTGCGTCAATATTCCAAATGTGGATGCGCTGATAGAATGATTCATTTATTCCAAACGAGATTCGTTAACTATTAACGAATGGTAGAGTTGAATGTGACCAAATGAATATTCGTTAATAGTTAACGGATGGTTCACTTGAATGGCGAAAGTCAAGTTAAACAAGCCTCCTCAAATATTAACTATTAACGAATGAACATTTGGTGGGACCAATCCATTCGTTAACATTAACTAATCCGTTCTATCGGTGTGGAGAAACTGTTGGAGACTGTTGGAAACTGTTGCATGCCTTCCGCTCCAATTTTTTCATTCGTGTCGACTTCATTTTGACATCCTCAACTATCCGGTTTCTCCAATGTTCATTTTTTGGAATTCCTTGATACCCCCCGATGATGTCGTCAAACCAGTATCATATACAAAGTCAGAATGTGTGACAGGAAAAACGTTGATATCGTGGGGCACTTTTCAACAAGTGCAGGAGACATAACATACTTTGATATCACTCTTCCGCGTTTGTTGTATCGAAACCGCAGGAAGAGAAAAGTCGCATAAATTTTTGCACAAATGTTCGGGAGAAAATTGGCGTAATGAAATGGCAACAACTCTGAGGGTAACCGCAATTTTCATGAGGGTATTCCGTGAAATTTGAAAAATTCTGAGCTCTGGGGAGACTCGCATTATGAAACGTATTATTTTCTGTTCAGAAAGAATTTTGTTTGAGGGTAAAAAATCATGAAATTTGAGGTTTTACTGAAAATTCAATGAAATTCCATTTTTGAATTTCTTAACAAATTAAAAAATGATCATTGAATTGAGTGAATTGATTGAATTGATCATTGAATATGATCTGAAATTGACAGTTTCCATTAATTTTTTCATTGAATTGTGAATTCTCAATGACGAAATTCCTTGAAATTTGAATGGAATCGTCACTGAATAAAAATTTCCATGAATTCTATTGAAAAATTTCGACAGAAATTTGCAATGCACTCTTTCACCACATTACAATTCCTCCGAAAATTCAAGGAATTTTGTCATTAAGAATTCAAAATTTTATAGCGAAATCAATGGTAAATGTAGATTTGAAGTCCATTATTCCATAAAAATTGACAGAAATTTTGAAAATTCATGTGATTATATTATTGAATTTTCCGTGAAATCTGAAATTAAACATTTCACTCTCTGAAAAGTAAACATTTTAGTAATGATTTCAATAGGCAAAAGTATTAATGTGTTAAGCCGGTCACCAAAGCGTCTCCAGGTCCCTCGAATTCAATTCTCATCATGAAATTCAATGATTCCTTCAGGAATAATCTATCCCAGAAATAAAAACCAAAAATTTTTACATTGTAGTCTTATGAATATTTGCTCGTGAAAATTCTGCGTCACCCGAAATTTTACTCATTAACGTTTTCCCCCACGTGAGGGGAGGAAAGCGCGTCCATTGCATAGTAAGACTCAAGAATCGTCGTTGCATAACCTATACGATAAAAGAGGGACCGAGAGGTCGAATGAAGAAGGGGTGAGGAACGACGGTGTGAGTATCAAGCGCATGTCCTCAGTCGTATATTAACGGGGTAGAGGGCCCCTCTCTCTCACCTTCGCCCCTTTGAGAAGGCAGCAGTCAGGAATATCGGGTGGTGGGATAGAATAACCCCTAACCTTGCCCCCATTAAACTCTCGCAGACTCTTGAAAGGAGAAAGGGGTGGTGCGAATGCTGGCCGAGAGGTTTTTCAAGTAGAAAATGCATTCCTTCGGGCAGACGGGGGAAAAAGGAGAGCGTAGCAGTGTCGGCAGAAGGGGAAGAGGGAAAAAAAGAAAAGTATTTTTACTCGACTGCGAGAAGCCGGAAGCTAACTGTTGGCTCTCCATCTGACTCATTCCTCTCCATTTTTTTTCGGCACTGGAAAATTCTTTTTTCCCTTTTCCCCTCGCGCCGATTTCGTTTCACACCTCGCGTGCAATTTACGTAATTTTTTCTTTCTCCTGTTTTCACTCGAATTTTTACGCCTCTCGTGGGTTTTTTTCTGCTGGGGTGGGTGTATTCTCGCGTGAGTGGAAAAGAGACTCTGAGAGTTTTTACGTATTAATTAATGAAGCGGGGAATAAAAAGAGAAGAAGGTCGAAGGAAAATTAGTGAAAAACTCAAGTAATGGGCTAGCGAAATTTTCCCTAGTGGAAAAACATAAAAAAACACTGGTGGAGGCGTAACATGTCTGATCAGAATTTTGCATCGGACTTGATCAGTTTCTGATCGAGACCTGAACAGAATTTCCTCTCGAGTTTTACAAATTAATTAATGAAGCGGCCAATGAAAGAGAAGAAAGTTGAAGGAAAATTACTAAACAACCAAAGTAATGGCCAGCGAAATTTTGTTCTGGGACTTTTTTACTCCTTATGGTGCGTTTGTCCTAGAATGTTGAAATTAATCCAAAATTTCAATAGAAATTACGCCAGGAAACGTGAAATACTTCATTTCCATGATTATTTTTCCTTGAACTAAATTGAATCAATAACATTTATTAAAAATTCAACTATTGTTTCTTAGAAATTCGTTCTGGAAAATTCTTTTTCCCTTTTCCTTTGCCCCGATTTCATTCCATACCTCGCGTACAATTTACGTAATTTTTTCTTTCTCCTGTTTTCACTCGAATTCTTACACCGCTCGCCGTTTTTCCCTGCTCTCCAGGATTGGTATATGCTTGCGTGAATAAAAAGGAAACTGAGAGTTTATACGTATTAATTAATGGAGCAGCAAATGGAAAGAGAAAAAAGTATTAAAAAAAAATACTGAAAAATTCGAGTAATGGTCCAACGAAACTTCATAACCACCTTATTAAATTAAATTAAATTAAATTAAATTAAATTAAATTAAATCGGCGACATTTTGACCTGACTTGCACGAAGAAAATGAAATGACTGGCCTCCACAAGATTTATTTTTTATGCTTAACAAAACGTAAAATCTTTCACACAAAGTATTTTTCATCAAATTATATTTCCTTCCACGATTACGTTACGGAAATTAAAACGTTACGGAAAGTAAAACTAGCCTTGATTTTCCGGGTAAGTTTTCCTCAACTTTTCTCTCCACGCGGTAAATGAACTTCTGTTAATGAATTAAATATTCTTAATCCTCCCGAGGGAGAATGATTCTTCCATCACTTCTACTGATCCCACATCTTCCACCCCTCTCTCGATTTTTTTTCTCCACCGAGATTGCATCTACCCTTCTGGGAGGATCTCGAGAGGATGTGGGGATGGTTCATCGGCACGTACGCGAAATAGTCCATCCAATTCCCCCCGAGACAGGGCTCCCTCGGATTCCGTATTTTTTCCTTCGACAGAATCTCAACCAAGTCTGAAACCAATTTGTTTGTGTTCCCCGATAAATCAATCAATCGGTCGTATCAATTCCCAGGTCCTCGATATCCCCCAGTAAATACTCGTGCGCTCAAAGGGAAACCCGCCTTTTTCTTATTGCAATGTTGGTGTACTTCACTTTTATATTTCTTCTGCCAGTGGTTGATCGTTTCGATTGAAGGATAAATATTTGCGACAACTTCGGGCTATTGATGGTGAACATTGGGAGTGAAATAAGGAGGTTGAATCATGAAAATTTATTTTCATCAGTTGACAGAACGATGAAAACAAAATGTCCTCCAAAATGTCATTGCCCAATCAATATGCTAATGTACTATCGCAGAATTTGTGATGGTACATTAGACAAAAATTTCAACACTTCTAGAGAGAAATGTCATTTTGTTACAGTGTCAAACCAGTGATACATCATTATGATGAAAGAGATAATTTTTTATAACAAATTTAATTATCAAGGACTGTTTGTTGACATTGATGTTTTTGTTGATCAAAACCGATGATCCTCGCTTCAAATAAATCTCACATTTTACATTTTTCGACTTATTTCAACAATATTTTCATTGAAATATTGTTGTTAATAAACTTATGCATTTATTCCAACGAAAATATTTTCTTTATATGAAATAAATGGAGAATTAATTCTAGATGAGTGAAAAAAAATATTAATTGATAATTTTTAAACACTATTGACTTTTTTTCAAAGGAAAAATTCCTCTGATTACATGGGCTTCAGTGTATTCTCATGAATTTAAAGCGAGAAAAACTGAAGGATGTCTTTGAAGTTTTTACACGAATTCAAATCAAGATGAACAATAGTCTCTCATATTTCCAGCAGTCTCGGCTGAAGGTCGCGACTGTATTATCACGTAACGAGCTAGAGCCCCGTGCCCCCTTTCCTTCATATCGCTGGAACCCCCCGCCCCCCGCGGACTTTTCATCCCCTTCTATCCATTTTTATCAAAAGGACCAGCCGCCTGGCTTACCAAGCGAATTATCCAAAGCGTTCAATTACGAAGTAATTCATGAGTCGCTGAATTATGCATAACGCGTACACTTAGAGTCAGAAACGCCCTAGTATGAATAATGATGAGAATGAAGATTATGATAAACCCGCACAATGTAGCGAATGACGGTGCGTCACGAATGAGTCTGGTAAATCAATTTCCATGGCTTTTTAGGAAATCTACTGGGTTTGCTCATTAATATTAATTATTCCTTCGATGAAACATGATTCAATTTGGGGATAAAATGAGAATATTGATTTCATAGATGAATAAGTTTGTGGCTTCCATACTGTTAGATATGTTTCGAAATTTCATGGAAGATATTATAGTACATCTCATGAGAGTGACATTGAATCGAATTCAGGGAAAAAATGGTTATGAAATTCACGTTTTACGTCGAATTCACGGAATTTCACAACTTGATTGAATTTTCAGTGGCACTTGAATATTCGGAAATAAAATGACATGAATTTTCAATTTTTCCCTGAATTTTCCGGATTTTTCTCAATTTTTACAGAATAATTGAACTGAAAGATCAAGTATTTTATTGATTTCCAGATTATTTGAACAGAAAATCAATGGAATATTTGATTTTTCAATGACATGATTTCCTGAAATTTCAGATGAACTTGAACAAGACAAAAATTTCCGGAATTTGGTACGAAAAATTCAGACGAAAATTTTTAACGGTACAGCTCCGGAGTAGTGAAATCCAGAACTAGCGAGAGTTTTCTGAAGATTATGTCATAGTGCAGGTGTGAGTGACTGAGATGCTGGGCACAAGCGGAGATGATATGACTCATTTAGTGTGACGTGTGCAATCACTGAAATGTCCCCGAAAATCAACACTTTTTACTCTCCTAGAGGGACGAAATTCCT
This sequence comes from Diachasma alloeum, assembly GCF_001412515.2. Lineage (NCBI taxonomy): Eukaryota > Metazoa > Arthropoda > Insecta > Hymenoptera > Braconidae > Diachasma > Diachasma alloeum. The sequence goes on from NW_021680504.1 coordinate 592,227, forward strand.
TGAAATTTCAGTAGAACTAGAATGCTATATAAATGTCCAAGAAATACACCCGAAATTTCAGCTAAATATTTTCAACAGCGTTAATTCAAGCCGTCGATGACGGCATGAAATGAATAAATTCCCGACTTGATTTATGATTTTGCTTCTGAATGGAAGCATTGTATTTTTCAAATGTGAAATTTCCAATTTTTTGTGTCAGCATAACTAATTTTAGCCTCAGGAGTTCGAACATGCTATTTTTAGATCATATGTATGTGACCCATCGTTTTTCGATGATAACTGAAAAAATAATTGTTTAAATGAATTCAATTGTGATTTAAACTATTATTCCCGATTGCATCATCTGTTATTGCAACAAAATTATTTTGAAACCAAAATTCAGCAAAAGTTACAAAATGTTCACGTTGGAGCAATGTCGGCTGCCACCGTTGAATTAAATGAATCATTGAATCAATTTAAAATACATCTTAAAAAAAAGTATTGACTATGTTGCAACGAAAACAATTTCCCACACTGATAGACTGATTCATTTATTCCAAACGAGATTCGTTAACTATTAATAGTTAACGAATGGTTCGCTTGAAAAGTGAAAATCGAGTCAAACAAGGCTCCTCAAATGTGCATTTGTTAACTATTAACGAATGAACATTTGGTGAGACCGAATAGACCCTCATCTTCAACCAAATCCATTCATTAACAATAACTAATCCTTCCTATCAGTGCACTTGTTTCATACCTTTGAAATAGAAACAAAATCCAGGAAAGTAATTTCCAAATCAGCGAAAATATTCTCAATTTCATGGAATTTCCTCATCCATAAACTTTTCCATTCTTCATCTATTTAATATTCCATATTCGAAGCATAATTTTACAATCTATGAATACAACCATGAAGCTAAACCACAATGGATGCCCAGTATACACACGAAGTAATACCATCGCCGTAGGCGGCCAATGACAAGATCAAGAAATGTAGATATATCCTCTGCGTCATGTTCCATCGTTTCTTAGTAAATAATTCATCGGGTTCATGGTACTCTCTATGCCTGCGTTATAACGATCCGAGGGACAGAAGTAGACGAATAGAATGCGAAGGGAGTAGAAAAAGGCGCGGCGCAGAGGGGGGGGGGGGGGATACAACA
>NW_021680504.1:593478-599051 GCF_001412515.2 Diachasma alloeum
GGGGGGGGGGGGGAGGGATACAACATACAGAGAGGAGAGGCGGGGAAGCGCAGACATTTTGGTTGTGAAAAAGAGGCAAACGTTGTAACTCCACGGGCGGAAAACGAGTTGAGGGATTTTGCTGCCAAGTCACGTCGTGGGATCGGTGGCTCGATCGTTGTAGAGAAAAAAAAATTCACGGTTTACTTCTGGGTTTTGTATCCTCCCTCTATTCACTTTTTTCCAGGTTCTGCATCGTGTATCATGTATTCTCATATGAATCGACATGTATAAACATCGAAAGGACTCGTGTTATCCGCGTTTCCGGGGAAAAAAGGGTGATTCGGGGAAAGGGATTCGACAGTTGTTGGATCCCTTTGAGGTTTCATCGGAATTCGCGTTCACTAAAAAATCATCCGTTTTATCATTTTGATCCAGCAGTCAAAATAGAATCATGATTAGGTCGTATTTCATAGGTTTTATAAACAACTTTTAATGGTTCAATTATTTTTCACTCGTTTTTTAAATAGTTGCAAGTATTTATTTTCCCGTTGGACTGTTCGAAAAGAAAAATTTCACGGACAGTTCACTAGTATTTTCAGGAGAGTGATGGTTAATAAAATTCGATTTTAGGGGGAAAATCATGAATTTTCGGTATATTTACCTAAATTTTTCATGATTTCTATTAATTTTCATGGAAAAATTGAAATATAAGCTAACGTTTCCACTGATTTTTTCATCCAAGTTTTGAATTTTGAATGCTCATATTTCTTTCATAACTTCGCGAAATTTCAGTGGAACTCGAAATGGAGAGGAAAGTTGAATGAAAATTACATAGAAAATTGAGGGAAATTTCACTGAACTCAAAGTAAGCATTAAGTGAAATGTAATTTAACGAAAAAATAAACTGATAGAAAATTACACTTGACATTTCAAGTAAACCATCTTGGAATGTTCAACACCGGCAGTTACATGAATTTTATGTATATTTCTTTATTGAGGAATCAGTTAATTAGTTGAATGTTCAAGGGCTTCTCAATTTCCAAGTCCATATTGACACTTGAAAATATTGAAAACTGGAAATGATCTGGTGACAGTTTTCCTGAATTCTCAATTTAATGAAAATTCAAATGCATGTAATGAGCAATTTTCACAATGAGTTTGAAAATTCTAAGTTCCATTGAACCATTCACATTCACTGGGATAATTTTTGATGGAATGTAGAGTAAATTTTACAGTTTCGACACAAATTACCCTCACGTTCAGTAAATCTTCCAGGATCAACAAAGAAAAATTATTCGTCTCGCACTTTTTCCCCGATATAGGGTGAATAAATACTGAAAATCGAGTTCGCTCCACGATTACTTAGCTTGTTCAGTAATTTTTCTCCAACTTTTTTCTCCGTGTAATGCGATAAAAATCTCGACGTGCACCGGAAATTTCCGTTCAAAATTTCCAACAATTAAAAATCAAATCTCAGAATACAAACATTCATGAACTGCAACGACCGTTATAAAAATCAAGTGTTGGTTATTCCGAGCAGTAATACTGCCCAACGACAGGGTGATAGATCATTCATCCACCGTATCCACTCTCTGAAATCCCTCATCTCTATGATCACCGGTTACATTCACCGTGACGTCGCTGGGATAATTAAACCCTGTCGTTGCCACCTATATTCTCTCTATCCCGGTGCATTGAAAACCACCGATGGAGTCTCTAGTTGCCGTTCTTCCAGGATGCGCTCAGCCCGATCTTTGATGGATTCTCTGCCTCCAGTACACACAAGCACCGATAACATCGTTCATGGTCAGAGGGGGATAATAGCCAAGTCTGACGAGTACACCTTCTAATTATCATTCTAAATGTCAAGATGAAAATAATTATTGGATTTAAATGAGTGAGGAAATCTCTTCCTCGTTCACAGAATTTCTCCCACGAAGTTACGTGGATTACGAGAAAAAAATTCCTCGAGTTAAAACGCACTTCTTAATTAAAAAACACTCGGGGGAAACATTATCATTTATTTTATTGATTGAAACGTTCCCTCGCTATCCCAAGAACGATTAAAATACAATAACCCATTTTTTTTATTTCCACACAAAATTTATCTACCCAAATGGTTTATTCAATTTAGGTAAATGTCATGAAAGAAATATATATCTATTTTCAATCTAAATCGATGCTTCCTTACTTGAAATAAAAATCCCATTCGAAATGAATTAATTATTCATTTCATGTAATTAAATATTGTCGAAATGAATGAAGCAAGTGGAAATTGCTCTTATATTGCATATAGTATAGTTATTTTTGCTAATAAATTAGTAATATACTTCCGAATGGTTATTTTGGACATCATTTCCTTCTATCATGTATAATTAATTGTTTGTTTCATTTAATTGAATTGAATAAGATTTCTTTCTAAACTAAATTTGTCAAATTTTCAACTTGATGGAATGTTATCATCATCATTATTTTTATTATCCTTTTCTTCTGTACAACCGATCTACCCCCTCAGCTCTTCATACTTGAATGAATTTGAAACATCACATTTAAGGAAACCATCAGCAAGCTCACTATCAGGGAAATTCATGAAAAATTCGAAATTTTCAACAATCATCATAAAAATCAAATCAACCAATGTAGCTATCGTAATCATCTTTTGACTTCAACTTAATGGCATTAAAACAAAGATTTTAAGCTATGATTGAATTCATTTGAACCATGACATTCAACGTTATCCCCGGAATTTTAACTTTCAAAAAGTACAAAATTTTTATGAATTTTCCAATAAATAAAAATAACGATTATTGCTATTGTCTTCATCTTCGAACTCGGTCAAAAGGACATCCAAACAAATTTTTTCGCCATCATTCAATCAATTCAGAACACTTTTTTAAATTATCGTGGGACAACCGATTTTCGAAAAAATTCGAAAATTAAGAAAACTAATTGATGAATTGAACTATAATTAATGGCGATTATAGGGCTCAACAACATCTATATTGGAAAAGAAAAAGATTTCAATTCCATCCATTCATTAGCGAAGAATTGAAGAAAAATAGCTAAAAATGGCATTTTCGGCCTTTTTGGATCATACCAGGTCGACATACCACAAAAAATCCTAAATTTGAACGATCACAAAGCTTCCATTCGGAAGCAAAAATTTCAAATTAAGAGTTTCATGGCCCTCCTGAAGCGACATCACTTTAAAATAAACTCTCTAAACCCAAAAAATCTCAACTGCAAAATAAATCCTCGAAATAAAAAAACAACAACAATAACACTGTCGGCAGGATGATTCTCTTCTCCTGTTTATGGCTCGTTTTCCGCCTTTCGTCGATGCACCGTGAAATCCAATATCGCCAAGAGGGGAGTAGAGAAAACCTTTACACAAGTTGATGTCGGTCTCTCGCGGGCGCACGCCCTGGAGAAAGACAGCGCGAGGTCGAAGCAATTATGTAAATCCACTTCCCCAAGATCAAGATACATTTCAATCCCGCGGCCCCCTGGTCCCCAACCGTGGCGCACTCACGTACACAGTCGTGTTCCTCTCCTATCCCCGGCGCCCCCTCCGCCTTTTGCCTTTGGGGTCCACACATTGTGATGAGTGCTAGGGGGGGACAAGGGCAGGGAGACCTGAAACAGCCGCCGTAGGAATGTATATAAACCGGCGTTACGACTGTTCCCTCGAGTCGATTCACTTCTCCCCTCCACTCGCCAAACTTTGACTTTATGCAATTTCCTGATGTCGTTACTCAGGCGATAAATTTCGGGGAAAGGTGAAATTGCAACCGAATTCTCTACATTTCAATTGCCTAAGGGTAAAGGTTACTGACTTATTGTGATTTTCTGTTTTATTGCACGTTTAAGGAGAAATGAAACAAAAATAAAAAATGAACCTAAAGGTAAATGAATGAATCGATTGAGTAATAGAAATAAAATAAAATGAATAAGGGAATGAATGAATTCAATGAAATTTTATGTAACTAAACAAATCAATAGACTGAATGAAATACTATGTAAACGAATTTTCGTATGTAACATAACTTTTTTATCTAAACTTGGGACTTATGATTAATTAAGGAATTAATATGTAATGAGAAATTAATAATTACTGGTTTTCGTTAGGGGATCTTTTTATCTCCGGGTATAATAAAACGCAGTCTGTTTTTCTATCTAAAAAGTTAGGTCGACATTTCCGGTATAGTTTTTGGATTATTTATCAAGGGATGGTTCCATTTAAATTTGAAGGAATTTTGTTATTAAAAATTCGGAATTTGATAAAAAAAAAACTATAGATATTGTTTCAATGGAATTATGCTGTAAAAATTGCTGGAAATTAAGAGAATTCGGCGTAATTTGGTAGTAAATATTCAGTTTTTAATTGGAAATTCGAGGAAGTTGGGGAATTCTCGTCTTGCTGCAACTCAAAATTTGGAATTCTGCTGAATTTGTGGTAAAATTTGGAATTTCCTCATTTTTTCACTGTTACACTGTTCAACATTTCTATTCGAGATTTCTAGTACCCTTTTTGGAATTTTTAATCAAATAACTGTTAGACTCCAATATCAGCGAAGTTTGTCATTAAAAATACACAATTTGTTAAAAAAATCCATGAAAACTGTCAATTTGACTTCAATTATTCCCTGAAAATTAATGGAAATCAAGAAAATTTTCGTGTAAATATTCCTTAATTTTCAATTAGTGAAAATTCAATGTGATTTGATACTAAATATTCATTTTTAGATTGAAAACTCTTTGCTGCTGCTCAAAAATATTAAAAAATCTATTGAGAGTCCAGTAAAATGCAAAATTTAATTATTTTCGCTCTCCTATAAATTACTACTAAACTGTCCATGAAATTTTAATTTTTCCCAACAGTATGGAAACCCTCGGACCAGGTTGGAAGAGAATAACACTGGGCTGTTACTTACGGCGGAGTCCTTATATTCATATTGGGGCATTTCGGAATGCAAGTGAGCAGATATTCTTGACTGTTTGTACAGCTGACGCATACCCCCTCGCATAAACTAGTTTCAAATGCATAAACCGGGGGAAACTTGAGAGTCATGAGAGCGAGAGGGCGCGTGAAGGGAGAGGGGGGGGGGTTCATAAAAAATGAGAGAGCATTGAAGGAAGGGATGACGCGGAACTGCGAAATTGTTCTTGGAAATTCAAATTTTATTCACGCTGTTTCGGGGAAAATAAATCGCAGAATTCATGTGGCGTGAGTTTTTTCACCAGGGGTTTCGCTCATTTAGTATTTCAATGTGCTTAAGGTCACCGTGACGGTAAATCACACGCGGGGAAATCGTATGCTAATTTTATTCACTGAGAGTATCAGACGGCGGAGGGAGGGGGGAGCATTAAAAATATACTCTTTGAAAAAGGCATTTCCATTTGAATTCTCTTAATTAAAATCTAGAATATTACGGGCTGGAGTCGTAGAGAGATTGCGCTGCACAATGCTAATGTGACCTCGTCATTTTTAATACGTGAGAGAATTCAGAAGTTCGGAAGAACAAAAAATTTGAGAAGAAATTTAAGCGTCACTAGATATAATGTTGAATTTTTCAGCCGATATTGAAAAT